>NW_018238835.1:0-760 GCF_001263595.1 Phalaenopsis equestris | reverse complement strand
TAACATCATCTTATCGGGGATGAGCTCTTGAACTTCGAATTACAAATATGCTAACGTTTGTAGACTCATCAAGTTAAAAGATGCTCCAGGATCTACTAAAACTCTGGACAGCACAAATTTGCCGATGTTGACGGAGATATAGAGTGGTCTGTTGTGATCGGCTGTACCGAGTAGTAAATCTTCATCTGTGAAGGTTACTCCAGATTGTTCTCTCAACGGGCAAACTTCATCTGAGGATGTGCTGGCCAACTGAGCCAAGCAAATTTCTGGATCAAGCAAAGCTGTAACTAGAGCTTCCCTCATCTCATTAGACAGGATCAGAGCGTCATAGATGCTTAGTCGGGTCGGCAACTTCCTAAATGTGCTAGCACGTTGTAATCCACTTTATTTGTTCCTGCGGCTTTATCTTGATCATGTTGTTTTCCACTAGTGGAGGTGGAAGTAACTCTTCCTGAATTACAATTTGTTTTCCTTTATCCGTTGGAGCTGTTCTTGGAGGTAACATTTTTCTGCTCCTTAAAATTATTTATGTGATTTCTTCTTGAGATGTTGTTGTTGAATCTTCCAATGTATCTTCTTTATCGGAAAGTTCTAATTTGATTGTTAACGGCGTGCCATGGCACTTGAGGATTGTTTCCTCACTTCCGGCACTGTCGTAAGCAGTATCGTTGAAGTCTTCTTTGATATTAAACGTATTAGACTCAAGTATGTTCTTTATCTTCTTTGATTTTGTTGACGATGGTTCTTGTGACGAAGTTTC
>NW_018238834.1:0-597 GCF_001263595.1 Phalaenopsis equestris | reverse complement strand
GAAGGATTCTCCATCGAGCGCCATACTAGAGAAGGGAATTAAGAAAATGGTCGAGCAAGTTTGGGAGGACTTAACCCAATCTAAGGGTGGTGCATTGGTTTTAAAGGGTAGACCCTACCTGGAATAATTCGATGCCGTACCCTTCCCTAAGGGCTTTATGTCCCCAAACTTTACGATATTTGATGGGACTAGAAATTCCAGACAACACATAACACATTTTTGAGCCAGTTGTGGCAACCCAAGAAGTAACGAGGCTTTACTCTTCCAACAGTTTGTCAGCAGCCTGTCAGGGATTGATTTTGATTGGTATGTTGATTTGCTGAGTTGGAACATTATTTGTGAAGAGAATTATCGGAAGAGAAATATCGGATCACAACACCATGTTTCTATAGGAGAGCTCATGATTGAAAAGCAAAAGCACAATGAGACTTTGGTGGATTACATCTTGAGGTGGAGAAACCTTAGCATGAAGTGTAAACCCCAGCTACATGAACATCATGCAATTTAAATTTTACTCAAAAGCAGTCATGGGCCAGTACCTTTCATGCTTAAGGGAGTCACTATTAAATCCTTCAAGAAGCTACTTAGTAAAGCCAT
>NW_018238833.1:0-357 GCF_001263595.1 Phalaenopsis equestris | reverse complement strand
AATGCTTAAAGGAGTGAAAAAGGATCAAATTTGAAATTTGGAGCAAAAAGGTTAAAATTTTTGCAAAAGAGTTTTGGCGCCTAAGCGGCAAATCAGGTGCTTAAGCGCCGGTTAAACAGAGAAGGCTGCGCCTAAGCTCCGAGACCCCACGCTTAAATGCAGTGGCAGTTACTAGATGAGTAAAATCAGTTTTCATAAATTTCGAAGAGGTTTTTGAGGCACCCATTGGCTTAATAGGTGGTTGTAACCATCATGGACAAAAATTAGCATGAAAGGATGTTTGGGTTGAAGAAGATTCAACAAACAAATTTTCTCACCGACTTTTTTACAGCTTATACGTGCACTACCAATCCATGG
>NW_018238832.1:0-407 GCF_001263595.1 Phalaenopsis equestris | reverse complement strand
GAATGTTAGCGTTGGGTAGGACATTGCAACAACTTTGTAATATTGCAAAAGAATGTGCTGGGGTTTAGTTATATGGCCAAAGTGTTGTAGTTTTAGCGCAAACACTAAAGCTAACAAAGGGAAAGTCTAAAGACTAGGTTAATGAAAATTTCAAAATTTTCAAAAAGATTTGATTAAAATTTACAAAATTTGCATAGTATGACGCAATTTGGTCTAATTTGCAAAATTAAAATGTTTTAGGACCTAGTGCGGGACACACTTTACACAATGCCCAAACCAGGTAGAACTAGTCCACCTACACACTTATTAGGGGTCCAACCCCATATAAAGATCATATTGTCTTTAATGGCCTTCTGAATTACTCTGTCCACAAATGGTTGAACAGATGATCCTGAAGTTCAAAAGAG
>NW_018238831.1:0-406 GCF_001263595.1 Phalaenopsis equestris | reverse complement strand
CCTTTCTTTACAGCACACAGAATTCCTCTTCAAATCAACAAGGAGGAAGAAATCTCTCACATTCCCCCCACTCTTACAATCTCTCAAAGAATTCCTCACAATATTGAAACCTTTCTAATCTCTAGGAACTCTCTCTAGCACTTCCTTCACTCTCTAGATTCTCCCCCCTTTTAATTTTCCGCCAAAATAGTCTATGTGGATGAGCTTTCGCAAGAGTTGCCTAAGCATCCCTTCAAAATTTGGCCTTATCCAAAGCTTGAGTAGACATATCCGCCGAGCTCGCCGTTGGCGGCCTCGAGGGCGCCGTCGGTGGACTACTAAAAAATTTTGTCCTCCAACCTCAAGAAAAACTCTCCATCGGTGGGGTCGAAGGCGTCGTCGGCGGCCTAGTTCAAATCTCCACATT
>NW_018238830.1:0-378 GCF_001263595.1 Phalaenopsis equestris | reverse complement strand
CTCACCTGTGATAACTGGTACAGTTTTGCATTCTGCATAGGCATAGCTAGCTGAAAATAAAGCGATAGATACAACACTTACTAACTTTTTCATTTACTTTTCCTCTTTTTCATAACCTGACATTTGGTCTAAAGATTTCTGCATTTCTGCCATACGTTTTTCATTTTCAGCATCGGCAAGTTTTTTCTTAGCTTCTAGCTCTTTGATTTCATGCTTCTTCGCTGAAATATCAGCGTCACTAGGGGCTTCGAGTTTTTCATTGTTAAGGAACTTGGCAAAATCCCTATCAAATTCAGCACTTTCCAACTCATGTTTTTGCTGATTAATTTCAATATTTTTTGTACTTCGTTCATTTGCTCCCAAGAAGATAAAAACAGC
>NW_018238829.1:0-396 GCF_001263595.1 Phalaenopsis equestris | reverse complement strand
CTTGATGGCCACATGTAACATGTCCTCCAACTCCATATAATGTTGCATTTTCACTCTATCTTGGATTTCTGGGTTTAAACCATTTAGGAATCTAGCTATAGTAGCTTCTCGGTCCTCTTCTACATTAGCTTGAATCATAGCAATCTTCATCTCCTGATAGTAATCTTCCACACTGCGATTATCTTGCCTAAGCCTTTGTAACTTCTGATACAATTCTCGATAGTAATGGCTTGACACAAATCGCTTCCTCATGACAACTTTCATTTCTTCCCATGTTTCTATGGGACGTTCTCGATTTCTCCTCCTGCTCCACATTAATTGATCACACCAAAGAATAGCATAATCACTAAATTCAATGGCCGCCAATTTCACCTTCTTTATTTCGGAATAGTTGTG
>NW_018238828.1:0-1033 GCF_001263595.1 Phalaenopsis equestris | reverse complement strand
TGGCGCCTAAGCACCAAATCCCTCACTTAAGCGCTAACTAAATCGATAGACAGGTGCCTAAGCACTGAACCATTCAAGCTTAAGTGCTGGTTCACAAAAACTGGTTCATGAAAGATTTTAAGTGAATTTTTGGTCCAAAACTCGCCATTAAACCACTCCACTTCTCTTTCTTTGTCAGTTGTTCATGATTTAGAGAGCTAGGGCTTCACCTAATTTGAGGATTTCTTGGTGGATTCAAGACAAATTTATTAGATTTGATCTTCTTGAGGTAAGAGCTTCATTTCTATGCAAAAAAAAATTTATTTTCATCATGTATTTTGAACACATTCATGAGCTACCCAAAAGTCACTATTCATGTGAAAATTTGGAACACTATTCATGTGAAAATTTGTAAAAAAATGATGGAAAATGCATAGATTTGTTAGTTTAAGCTTTTAGGAGTTGTGTTTTATGATTTGGAGTTGATTGTGAAATTTATTTTGAATTTTATACAAATTTTTAGAAAATGGCACCAAGAATGAAAATAAGCAAAGGAAAAGCTCTGTTCGGTTCAAGTAAATTTGTTAGTTTGAGAGCTCAAGAGAGGTACAATTCTGCTTTACATACAAGGAAACTGATTCCTGAGCGATGTTTTAAAAGTCCAAGAGGAGCTGTCGCTATTGGGAGCGGTACTGTTATTTTTCTATTGTCATCGTGATGTCTATAGTACGAGAGTTCTATGCGAATCTCTCGGAGGCTGATGAGGAAGGAGTCATAGTACAGGGGAAGACAATACCATTTTCTCCTGAGGTAATTAATCAGTTTTACCATTTGCCTCCTAGCTCTTTGTGTTTTTATGCAAATTATAGTCTTACTGAGGAGGAGCTATATGAGGTTATATCATCTTTAACTGATGGGAGAGGATTATGGAAGATTAAAATGAAAGAAGAGTAAATTTTTTTGCCTCGAAGATGGATGTCAATGCAAAGGCATGACACTATTTTATCTCTGCTGGTCTTCTACCTACAAATCATCTGAGTGAAGTGACTCGAGA
>NW_018238827.1:0-1006 GCF_001263595.1 Phalaenopsis equestris | reverse complement strand
ATGCGATGACGTTGTTGGAACAGATTCCTAGCGTAACTTTGTATCGGATTCCTCGAGGGCCATGCTATTGCACTAGCAAAAATTGCTAAAGAATTGACATGTCCCCTAGAGGATTCCATAGAATTCATAGTACAAGGAAGACAGGTTTTGTCTCAAATTGACCATGAAAGTCTACACAAGCTTGACAAAGAAGAAGAAATGACAATCACAATTGCTAATATCGATGAAGATTGGCGCAAATCATTTATAGAGTATTTGCAGACTGGAAGGCTACCAGAAGACATGTCTGAAGCACATCACATCACAAAAAGGGCTATGTCATATGCTCTAGTAGGTGATGTCCTCTACAGAAGATTGTTCGACCAGATGTGGCTATGATGCTTAAATAGAGCCGAGACACAAAGTATTGTCAAAGAAATACATGTCGGATTGTGAGGCACTCACCAGTCAAGACCAAAGATGAAAATGAAGATCAAAAGACTCGAATTTTATTGGCCAGCAATGATGTCCGACTGCATGGATACCGCTAGAAGGTGTCACCTGTGCCAAGTGCATGAAGTGGTCTTGCACCAACCTCTGAATGTGTTACACCGTCGCTTCGTGGCCATTCGAGTGTTGGGGCACGGATATAGTGGGTCCGATAGACCCTCCATTTTCAAAGGGGCATAGATTCATTCTCGCAGCTACAGATTACTTCTCTAAATGAGCAGAGCCAGTGCCGTTACGTGAAGTTATAGCGCAACACGTTCTCCAGTTTTTTCAAGAGTCAGATTGTCTACCGCTTTGATGTTCCGCGCAGAGTGATTTCTGATAACGGGTCAACGTTTAAAATTACTAAGATCAACAGCTTCGTCAGACGACATGGGATAGATTGGAGATACTCCACGATTTATTATCCCAGAGCGAATGGTTTGGTCGAAGCCTTCAATAAGACGCTTGTGCAGATTTTGAAGAAAACGTTGGACGAGAATAAGAGAGGTTGACATGAGAAGTTGTTAGAAGCTTT
>NW_018238826.1:8589-10114 GCF_001263595.1 Phalaenopsis equestris | reverse complement strand
AAAAGGGATATGATTTCTACAACATAGAGAGAGTCGCATTTAATTTCATGGGAGACTATTTCATCCATGGGATTGGGTGCAAATAAATAGGGAATTATACTTTGTTGGATGCAGAATTGGAAATCTTAAGGTGACATTAAAATCCCAAATTTGTTATAGTTTATTGGAAACTCTAATGTGAGATTATTAGTCCTAGGGTGGGGGAGTAGTGGGAGCTCTGAAGTGGCAGCCGGTATCCTCCCATCCTAACCACGGAATTAGGGACGAAACCTAGATTAGTCAATGTTCTTTATAGCACTCGGAAGAAGGTAAATAATATGATTGCTCCTATTATACAAAAAATAATTTTTATATATTTTTAAATAATTTTAATTTCTTCACAATCCATATACTAATTCTAAAGGGGAAGGAGACTTTCTTAAACTTGAACTCTTCATCACAAAACTTTGTTTAGTTTTCATATGTTTATAGTTGAAGTTTAATATTTAGTTTAGTTAACTTAGTTCTTTTAGTTACATTTTAATTAGCATTCATTAAACACATTTTAACTTGTTTTCCTTAATTTATTTTTTATAGTTTGAATATTATAATTTAAGTTATTATCATAAGAATTTCCATCTTCCAAAACTAAGACTTTATAGTAGTAGACTAGAATTACTCTAAGGGATTTCTTACTACGCTTGTATGTGGGATCGATACTAGGGTTTATAAAAAAAGCCCTATATTACTTGAAGCGATACATGCACATGCGTAGAACCACTAGTGTGTGAACTATTTTATATATTTTATATAATATTTTAATTTTGCACATTCACTACTTAATATAAATTGGGTCAAATTATTGGCCACATTTTTCAAAACTAAATTACTGCGTAATTTCGGGACGGGCCAATTTTTTTACGTTATACTGGGGATTTAAATTGACATAAAACACGAAGAAAAACTGCACACACTAGGGGCGCATCACCCATTAAAGAATCAATCCTAAAATTTACTTAAGACATAAAAATTCAAAATTACCATTTTTCCCTTAGGGTTTCCCACTTCATAACTTATTAAATATAACTCAAATGACTTTAAAATTTGTATAGTATCCCACTCATGGGTCAAATAAAATAACATAAGAGAAAATGTGAATTTTCAAAATTTAATTTAATTTAAATAATTATTTTATTCAAAAATAAGGATTTTCAAAGTTAATTCATTTAATCAATAAAAAAATTATCTATCCTTAAGAAAATTATTATAGGTTTACCTAGGCTAGAGGACCACTAGGACCGATTTTTTTTTATTTTAGGAGTTATATTTGAGATATATTTTAATTATTAGATTTACTTAATTATTTTGAGCATTAATTAAGTATAAAATATTATTTAAGTTAAAAATTAACTTAAATATTTTTATTAAATCTCTTTGAGTCCAGGGAACCCAAAGAAATAAATTTCATATTTTTATGATTTATATTTTATTTATTGTAATTATTTTAGTGCAAAGTTATGAAAAATTCATTTTTAAGCCTTTAAAA
>NW_018238826.1:0-362 GCF_001263595.1 Phalaenopsis equestris | reverse complement strand
GTAAGAACTTTACTTCTATGTAAAAATTTTGGATTTTCAACATGTATTTTGAGTAAATTTGGAAGAAATCAAAAATCACTATTCATTGTGAAAAATGAGAGAAATCAATGGAAAATGCATAGGAAGTGTAGTTATACTTTTAGGAGTTGAGTTTAGTGGATTGGACTTGATTTTTGAAGTTATTGTGGAATTTTATGAATATTGTAGAATGACCCAAGAATGAAGAGGAGCAAAGGAAAAGGCCACTTTGATTCGAGCAAATTTGTGAGTTCTAAAACTCAAGATAAGTACAGTGATGCTCTACAATCATGAAAGCTTATCCAGAAACATTGTTTTAAAAATCCAGGTGGATCTGTAGAAGA
>NW_018238825.1:0-787 GCF_001263595.1 Phalaenopsis equestris | reverse complement strand
TGACTATTCTTAGAAAACTATACATGGAACCCTCAACACTAGAAAATCCAAACCCTTCTCCACTCAACTTTTTCTGTATTCAGCTTGAAGGTCTACATGTTGTTCTCAGCATTTAGCACTTAGTAGGGGGGGTCACTGTGGGGGAAACTCAGGATGAGTCACCCTTAGGATTGCTGGACCTTAGGGTTGACCTTGGGTGTTGGTCTGGAGCTAAGGCACTCACTACACTCATTTGCACTCATAATCACTCACAACCCTGAGCTCAAATTTCTAACCTAGATCCCTTGATCTTTTGGGATACTCATGTAGATGGTCCCCTAAACCTACTAGCCCTAGGGCTATGGTTTCGCTAAGACCACTATGTAGAGGACCCAAAATGGGGTTTCCATTGGTCCATGGCTTATTGGTGATCATTGGTATCTCAAATCTACCAAAATACCCATCTTGGCCTTTTACCCCTAAAGCACCCCCAAATTACCAAAATACCCCTCTTGGACCCAAAACCCCAAAAATTCCAAAAATTCCCAAAAAATCTCAATAAATCTTAAATATTCCCAATTTCATTTCTCTCAACTACCACATGATGCAATTGGGCCAATTTGACCATCTTTAACCAAAATCCCCAATTTTATCTTTAAAGACCCAAATTTCCCCAAATCCAACTCAAATGTCCATCAATTTGATTCCAATTGACCCCAATCTCAATCCTAAACTAAAAGTCACTTTTGAAATGACCAAAATAAACCAAATCTAAGCTCAATTTGCCCATTATTTGAGCCCAATTTTG
>NW_018238824.1:0-414 GCF_001263595.1 Phalaenopsis equestris | reverse complement strand
TGGCTTCGTGACTGCTCCCTGGAACGATGGGTGTTCGAGCGAGATACTCTGTTATCACAAATATTGTGTCTAGTGGCCATGTAGTAAACCATGGAGGTAGGCGCAAATCTGTTGCTTGCTGGAAAATTCACGGCGGTAGAGTAATGGATTATCATCTTAGCGTTCCATGAGAATTTAACACACACTCAGATGAAAAGAATACAACCTGTGATGAAACTATAAGTTTTTTACGTGGCAAACCAGTAAAGGGAAAAAACCAAAGGGCCTAGCCAAGTTATAAAATTCACGATAGGTTGATGATTACAGATACCCCTTGTACCACAGACAGAAAATGGTTACTAGATTTTCCAAGTTACAATATCGATTGACGACGTTTGGTCAGCGGTGGTAGACGAAGGTCGACGGTGATCGGCG
>NW_018238823.1:0-741 GCF_001263595.1 Phalaenopsis equestris | reverse complement strand
ATACATACATATATATATATTTGGAAAGATTGAATTTTTGACATTGAAAGAAAAATAGAATTTTGGAGTATTAAACTTAATGCACCTCAACCGAAAAAAATCTCTTTAACAGTCATCTTATCGAGCAAGGCATAAAACTGACAATTCATCAAGCTACTAAAAAAGATAACCTAGACATAAAAACCAAAAGATAAAATAGAACGAAGGCCTCCGAGCTCCCGAGAGAAGCTAGATTTTCTCCAGATCCAATCAAGCCGTGAGTAGCACAGCTCCCCCGTTAGCCTTAATCTTCTTCTCAACAGTCTTCAAGATTAGTTTAGCCTTCACAACAACAGGTTGCAAAGCTGGAAACATTCCTTTGTCGAGTACCTTGAAATATCTGAACTGTGTGATGTCAATCAAAGGCGCTTTGCTGCCTGGCGCCGCGACTGCAGCGGCCTTAACTTCTTCAGGCACGAGAGACTAAAGGCGATCGATGTTGACAGTGAGGTAGTAAAACTTGTTACGGAGGTGATGGAAATATCTCATAGCAACCTTGCCAAAGTAACCAGGATGGTACTTGTCAAAGAGGATTCAATGGTGGTGCATACCACCGACGTTTCCGCAACCGCCGGGATGCTTACGGTGCTTTCCGATACGGCCATGTCCGGTGCTCACGTGCCCACGCTTCTTTTAATTCTTCTTGAAGCGAGTTGTCATGTCTCTTCTCGTTACCTCGGCTAGGTTTGTGGCCGTTGAACT
>NW_018238822.1:0-816 GCF_001263595.1 Phalaenopsis equestris | reverse complement strand
AGAAGTTGGGTGTAGAAGCTTTGACTTGATCAATTTTGCATGACTAAGTCAATTTTGGAGCATGGATTCAATTTGGGTCAAAGTGGATTGAATTTGGGTTTGGTTTGGGCTATCCATGACATTGGACTTAATTTATTGAGGAACTTGGTGTAGATGATTGTCATAAAGACTTTATAAAAGATTTGGAGTGATTTTGAATTGATTTGATGGGTCAATTTGAAAAATTTTGAGCATTTGATCAATTTATTTTTGTTATAAAGATCAAAATCCTCCAAATTGAGAGTTCAAAATGGTCTATAGGGATGTTATAAAAAGTTCTCAATATCAATTGGGTGTCAATTTTGGGGTTTGGGCATTAAATTTGGTGACATTTTGAGATATGGCTAAATTGGGGTGAAATTGGGGGTTTTTTTATTTGGATTGAAATTGAGTAAAATTGAAGCTTGAAGAAGGCCAATTGAGGGTTTAATTTGGTGTGCAGGAATGTTATAAATGGTTTGATATTTAAATTGGAGGAAGTGAGTGGGCTATAGGGTTCAATTCGGTAAGATTAGGCCATATGGTCAAAAGAAGGGATTTTTGCTTGGAATAAAATTATGTTCACAATGTGACTCAATTGGACTTGTAATTTGTTTGTATTTAGCTTGTTCATGATGAATTCGAGTTTATAATTTAAATTAGGGAAGATTAGGATCATATTGATGGTCATTTGGGGTGAATTTAGGGAAATTAGGCCTTTAAGGAAAATTTGCGGTTTTTAGTCAAAGTGGGTCAAATTGATCAAATTGGTTTTGGGAACATTTGAAAATATTTTGA
>NW_018238821.1:0-1033 GCF_001263595.1 Phalaenopsis equestris | reverse complement strand
ATAGAGAGCAAAAAATTAATTCATGAGCCAATAGCGCCGACAGTGCAAGAATGGGCGCTAATGGTGCCAATGTCAATGCAAGACTGAATTCAAAAAGATTTGATGAATTTGGATGCTTTTTAAATAGTTTTTGGATGCACCTATTAGAAAATCGACATTAGGCTCTATTTATAGTAAAAATTGATACGAAAAATCTCTCTCTCATCCTCCCTTCCAACCATTTAGAGTCCATTAGCCATTTAGTTCATTAGAGTTTTGTGTTTTAAAGTGATTTTAAGTGTGAATTCTTTTCTAAGAGTTGTTAGAGAGGGAGAGAAGTGAGATATTTTTTCTTACTTACATCGTCTAAAAGAGAATCAAGATTCTTATAAAGAGAGAAAGAGTCCAAGAGAGGCTATAAGGGATTTGCTTTGAGAAAGAATTATAGATAAATGTTGTTTGATTATTATTGTTGTATGAACTTTCTTTTATATATAAAATTAGTATTTTGTTGTATCTTCCTCATGAAGTCTGAGTAGTTTTCCTTAATATTTTCCCTACTAGTAACAGTTATGGTGAAATGGTGAAATGAAGAGATAATTTAGAATTGTCATTTTAAAATATAAAATAAATTGTGATGGTTTTTCCACTCATTTCTTAATTTACTTTTCTATCTAGCCAATTGAAATTTTGAAATCTATTTTGAAACATATAATCCAGAAAATGGAGTATTAAAAATGGAGTTTTAGTTCTACAACAAAGTGAGAATCACATTTAATTCCATGGAGGAGTGTTTCGTTCATTGAATTAAATGCAAAGAAATATAGAATTATACTTTATTGGGTGTAGAATTGAAAATTTTAGGGTTATAAACTAAAATCCCTAATTTGGTCTTAATGAAGAATTAAAGCGAGCATTAGCCTTCAGGGGGTAGGAAAGTGGGAGCTCTTGAGTGAGAGCCCTCCTAGCCTAACCATGAATTTAGGGACTAAACCTGAGATTACCCAATGATTCTCTAAAACACTAAATCAGGGTAGAGAATTAAAACTGTTCC
>NW_018238820.1:0-773 GCF_001263595.1 Phalaenopsis equestris | reverse complement strand
AGAGTCTTACTAGCATAATATATAACTTTAAGAACCTTGTTGTGTCTTTGTTCTAATACAACCACAATAGCATAATCACTAGCATCACACATTATTTCAAATAGTTTCTCCCAATCAGGTGGAACTTTTATAGGTGCTGTGATTAATTTTTTCTTCAATAAATTAAATGCTTTTATGCATTTCTCATCAAAATCAAATTTTGTATCTTTTTTTAAAAGTTAGCATAGTGGCTTAGTTATTTTTGAATTTTTTTTTATGTAGCACTTGTAAGAACTAGGATGTCCTATAAAACTTCTCACGCATTTAAAATTAGTACGAGGTGGTAATTTTTCTATAACTTGAATTTTTGTAGTATCTACCTCCATGTCATTTTCAGAAATTTTATGCCCAAGTACAATATCTCCTGCAAAAATAAATTGACATTTTCCCAATTTAATACTAGGTTGATTTTTTCACATAGTTCCATAACTTTTTTTAAATTATTTAAATTTAACTCAAATGAAGTCCCAAATGCAGAAAAATCATCCATAAATACTTTCATTCCATGTTTTATAAAATTACTAAAAATTGACATCATGTATCTTTAAAATGCTGTAGATGCATTGCATAGTCCAAAAGGCATTCATTGAAAAACAAAATTTTTATATGGGCTTGTAAATGTTATTTTCCTTTGATCCTCTAGAGCAATTTAAATTTGGTGATAACCGTTATATCCATCTAAAAACCAATAATATGTACTTTCAGCCAATCTATCCAACATTTGGTCTAGAAAG
>NW_018238819.1:51995-55476 GCF_001263595.1 Phalaenopsis equestris | reverse complement strand
TCTAATCAACTTTAATATGCCCTCTATACAATTTAAAGAACTTCAACCATAAGGTTCAATCATAAGGCCACCTGATTTGATATTATAACTTGACACACTAGATAACTCAAACTCGTCGCGAAAGGAGCTTGGAGCTAGCTTCGTGGGCAGCATGGCCATCTTCAACAGCAAAACTTGTCTTCCCCAGCTAAACCAATCTTCCTTTCTTAGAACTAAACAACATTGGTAGAAACCAAGATCACTTTCTTGATTGAAAAAATAAGTTAATAAATTTCTAAAAATTATTAGAATTAGGAAGTTTATCAAAATAAAATGAACCCAGGACTATGGGGTATGACTTTTGAAGTCAATAATTAATCAATTTAAAATCCCTATTTTGATTTTCAAATAAAATTCAAATCATGAATCTTGACCACCTAAAGCTTAATCTTTTCAAAACTAATTAAGACACTCACCTAGGTCTTAAGGGCATAGTAGTGACTTAGGCTAAATCAAAATTGATTAAATGATGATTAGAAAAACAAACTCAATTAAAATTAAGACATCTTTCAAACACTATAAGCCCAATTAGGATCAAAATTTGGCTAAATTTTCCAATAACACTAACTTGCCTCTTTAAGGGTCTTCACCCACATAATATTCAAAATTAAATTACAAATGATAATCACTTTACTCTTAGGGATAATTGATACATCAATGCTCACTGAGCACTAAGGATATTTACAGGATGAATTATTAAGCAACAAAATAAGTTTAAAAGGACTCAGGATTTTCCACCAGGCAGCGAGAGAGTAGCACGGACCTGCTTCTTTCTCTAGATCTGTTGGATACCTTGGAGATCTACTAAACTTAATATATTGTGCTTGGCAACATCATCCTTAATTAAACTTCTAAGGACCCACGAAGATATGACATGGGGTTAGGTAGGTCATCAAAATTTTACTTCCTTGTTTCATATAAACTGCCTTAACATGCCTTTTGAGTTTCAAGTGGTGGAACGAGAAGACTCGCTAGGTACGTTTTTACGGTTTTCAGCGTTGTTTTTCTTGTACTTTCATATTATACTTTTATACCTGCAAACTTGCATGCTAAACAACGACTCCGCTAGGGATCAGCTTTTCTCTCCATACAAATCAAGAAATATTATCTTCACACATCGGTAATATATCTATGTCCCTCTTGGACCAAATTACCCTTCTTTCGTTAGCATACTTGACCCATTTCTACCTTGGGAAAGTACAACTAACTCCTTGGACTTCAGGACTAGCTGTTCAACCATCTTTGAACAAAGGGGTTCAGAAGGCTATTAAGGACTCTTTAAATTTTTATGTTGGGTCGGACCCCCAATAGGTGTGTTGGTGGATTAACTCCACTTGGGCTTTTTTCTGCCACTAATTGGGTCCCGCACTGGGCATCATCTTCCTTCCAAATTTGATTTGTTATTCCTCAAATTTAACTAAATCTTGTTGTGTTGCGCGCACTTTGAAACTTTCTTGCATTAATTAAATTTTACACCCCTTAATTTTTTTTAAATACCCATAAATTAAGACTCGCCCGGTTTACAGATCAACCTCTATTTTCAGTGCTTGCACTAAAGATTATGAGGTTTTTGGCCATATAGCTAACCATAAGACTTTCTAATTTAAAGCCCCCTACGATGGCTTACCCAACGTTGACCTTTTCTTGCAACCTGCCAACGGACCGCAATGCCCGTAACGTCGCTCCCACCATCAAGTTCAGAGCCGGATTTAAAGACCTTGAGGTTATCCTCGGGAAATCCCCATTCGTGTTAATGAAGATTGCTGCCCCGGAAGTTCAAGAGCCATCTGTAGAATTCAGTTTGAATTGCCTTCAAGACTTCCTTGCCGACAAGAGGGCTAAAGCTGCTGCCGTCACGACACCCGCCAAACCTGCTATCGCCGCTGCTGCTAAGGGGAAATAAGTGAAGGTCATTGAAAACTCAAATGAAGGATTAATTGTTCCGCCACCAGTGTTTGAGATTGGGTCAAGCTCAAGGACTGTACCACTGACCTGAACTCAAAGGAGGAACCATAATAGGAGAATTCGGAGCGCCGTCAAAGCCCAGACTCTTGAGAACACACCTGATGAGGAGGAGTCTCTTCAAGTTGAAGAGGTATTACTAGAAATTTACCCACTCCTACGAGGGAGTAGATTCCATCCTCTAACAAATACTGATGGATATGAGAGTATCGGAAAGATTGTTGTTGCATTCCCATTACCTCATGGATATGGTGAGGAGGGAAAGCAATTCAGCCCCATCACCCGAGTTAGTGCAGTCTTCAGAATGCTTGATATTAAAGAAGGATGTTCTGTTAGTAAACTACTTAAACAAGTGGGATATGCTACTTCCCTTCATATAAAGAATAAAATTTTGAAGGATATTAAGTCCGCTAGAAAATCTCATAGGTCGATTATAGAGTCACCTACCCGTGTTCCCGTCTGGCTCCATTTGGGAAACCGAGTCGATACTATTATGGTCACCATCGATCATACCACCAACAAAACCACAGGTCGCCGACCAAAGTTACCTAACATACCACTGGATCTTAGCCGGTCTACACCACGGGGAGCATACCTTCCCTCGACATATCGATGTCTCTACTAAGACGTCCCGTCCTGAGACATCATCGTCAAAGAATAAGAAGGTATGGGTACCCAAGGTCGCTGCACTGATACAGTTCAGTGAGCTTACAAGACAGGAAGCAAAACCAGTGCCTGAAATATCTAACATCGTCGCGACAATAGCCAGCGAGATGGAGGAGCAAGTTAAGGATCTCCATCAAGGTCCTCCAGATCTTAAAGCAATCAAGGAATTGATAATTGAAGAAAAAGTTGAGAAACTCAGGATTGAGATTTATGAGTTGGCTCGAGAACACGGAGTTTCCGTCGATAGTGATAATGAGGATTTTGATTACAATGATTACTTGCAGGAAGATTTCATGGATGTCCATGTGATTGAAACGAGAGCTACCACATCTGCGCGCGAGGCTCAACCTCACACTGAAGAGAACGCTGAAGATGAGCTGCGTAGGGTTATCATCCTCAGGGATGAACAAGTTGTTCTACTGGAGAAAAGAATAGAAGAAATGACTGCAACTATAACTTCCATGGCCACCATTTAGGAACCACCATTCAGGGGCAATCACAAGCACCACGATTCGCTTCTCTAGAAATTAACTAGCCAGAAATCATACACATCGCAGATGAAAGAAGCAAGGCTACTTTGACAGACAAAGAAGAACAATCAAAGAAGGATTCTCCATCAAGTGCGATGCTATAAAAAGAGTTCAAGCAAATGGTTGAACAAGTACAGGAAGCCTTAGCCCAGTCCAAGGACGGTGCATCAATTTTAAAGGGTAGACCTTATCCGGAGGAGTTTGATGCCATGCCTTTCCCCAAGGGCTTTGTAACCCCAAACTTCAAGAGAGATGGGACAGGAAATCCCAGACAGAACATAACA
>NW_018238819.1:51252-51848 GCF_001263595.1 Phalaenopsis equestris | reverse complement strand
ATTTGCTGGGGCGCAACATCATGTGTCTATTGGAGAACTCATGATGGAGAAGCAGAAGCCTAGTGAAACCTTGACAGACTATATTTTGAGGTGGAGAAATCTTAGCATGAAATGTGAACCTCAGCTACAGAAACATCAAGCGATTGAGATTTTACTCAAAAGCATTCATGGCTTAGTAGCTTTCATGCTTAAGGGACTCGCCATCAAATCCTTCGAGAAGCTACTCAGTAAAGAACCACATGAAAAGGCTAAGGTGACCAGAGTATTCAAAAAGAAATCAGGGATAGGCACAACTGTCGACAAAGGAAAGCAGTCGATAAAGATATATGCAGAAGATCATCGCCAATCTTTGTCACAATACCTTCAGAAACAGAGCAGTCAATCCAACCAACGGCCATCTCAAAAAGCATCACCTCAATCAGCGGGTAAAATAGTATCCCTGTTAGAGCGACAGAAAGTTGTTTACTCCTTCAAAGATGAAGCTGTACCTAAAATATTCAAAATCTTGATGAAAAAACCAGAATTCAAACTGCCTGATCCGAAGAAACCCAAAGAGGTGGATAAGAAGAATAAACCAAATTATTGCCCGTACCACC
>NW_018238819.1:50636-51215 GCF_001263595.1 Phalaenopsis equestris | reverse complement strand
TCGTCTTTAAAGACTGGCTCGAGAAGAACCTCAAGGAAGAGAATATAACAATCCCAAAGGAGTAATTGAGAGAACCTGAAAAAGGTTTCATAAACATGATTTCAGCTGAGTCAATCTCCCCAATTGATCCATATGTCGGAACAGATGGATGGAGTACAACTTGGGATGAACTCAAAAGGGTCCTCAATCAAATGCAGGACTCATTGAAACAAGCTTTTACAAATACTGAAGAAGGATGGAATGAGGTATGGAGTAGATCATCCAAGAAGATACTGAACAAGCTACAGATTGCATCAAAACAAGCCTCCATTCAGAGTCTGCAGCATACCGAGCCCGAGATGAAGATTTCACCAGAAAATCCGTCATCGTCCGGGACAAGAAATAAGAAAAGAAAAGCTTCACTGCCAGGACCAATAACACGGGGGGTAGGATAGGGGCTGCCTCTACTAGATTTGTTGTCTCGGATTCGGGGAAGAAAATCCTCGAACCCTTGACCTTGTATGATTATCTTTTTGTCCCTCCGGGGTCTTATGATTATAATGGTTGTGATTTCGGCTACATTTTGACTATTTCTGGTAA
>NW_018238819.1:49198-49494 GCF_001263595.1 Phalaenopsis equestris | reverse complement strand
AAATTTTGACACACAAAGATAAAGATTCAGAGGGATCACAAAAAGAAGGCCATACAACTCCGCTTCAACAACCTTCTATCACTCCCTTACAACGAGTTGGTGGAGGTTCTTCTAGTTCATGCACCCGAGGTCGAGACCAGGGACACAAACGAGGAAAGATCAATTTAAGAGTTTCTTCTAGATCACGCACCCGAGGTCGAGGCCGGGGACGTGGACGAGGAAAGATCAATTTAATGGTTGAACGGACTAGAACAACTATCAACATTGGAGATGAAGACAGTTCTGAAGATGAGGTA
>NW_018238819.1:45870-48999 GCF_001263595.1 Phalaenopsis equestris | reverse complement strand
AAGGTCGAGAGTTTAGAGGTCAAGGAAGTCCGTAGTTGTTGGTTCAAAGCCGATCAAATTCTACTGCGCTTCTACCTCTACTGAGCTTAAAAAACATGTAAATTGGGATGATGATTCTAATGTATTAATGGAATTGCCTTTTGGTTACTTCTCGCCTTGTGTTCAAAAGTTAATTCAACAGGGACATTTACCAAAACAAATGCCAAAAGATAAATTTCAACTCTTTAAAAAATTGTGGAATACTAAAAGACCAACTCCCAACTCAAAAGAAGGCCTCGGATTTGGTACAGTTGGACTAGTCGATCATTTTGAATTTTGCATGGTTATTACTAGTGAGTCAGAAAAAGATTGTCTTGATGCAGATGATGACTCTACTGATCAACCAATAGAAGATGCTCCGCCAGAATTTGAGGAAGAAATTAAATCCACTATTGATGAATTGAAAGAGATTAACCTCAGGACTGAAGAACGACCCCGACCTACATTTATAAGTTCTCTACTTGATGACGAAGAATCTGCAAAACTAGTCAAACTATTAGCGGAATTCAAAGATTGCTTCTCATGGAGCTACGATGAAATGCCAGGGCTGTCAGCAGAGGTTGCAGTCCATAAACTTAGGGTGGACAAGAATGTAACCCCAGTAAAACAAGCTCCCTAGAGAATGCACCTCGAGATAGAACAACAAGTCATCACCGAGGTAAAGAAATTGATAGACGCCAACTTTCTTAAAGAAGAGCAGTACCCCATGCGGTTAGCCAATATTGTACCGGTTAAAAAGAAAAATGGACAGATCCATGTTTGTGTCGATTTCAGAGATTTGAACAAGGCATGTCCAAAAGACGAGTTGCCACTACCTATACCGAGAATGATGGTGGACATCGCTTCAACACATGAAATTTTCTCCTTCATGGACGGATCATCGGGGTATAACCAAATGAAGATGGCTCCCGAGGATGCAGTGTTTACAGCTTTCAAAACACCGATTAGAATCTTCTGCTACACAGTGATGTCGTTCGGCCTAAAGAACACCGGAGCGACATGTGCAATGACGACGATTTTTTACGACCTCATTCACAATCAAGTAGAATGCTATGTGGATGATTTGGTCATCGAAAGTAAACGGAAAATAGACCATTTGTACGATTTGAGGATTGTGTTTGAACGGTTACCACAATATGACCTTAAAGTGAATCCCTTGAAGTGCGCCCTCGGCGTCACCTCCGGGAAATTTATAGGATTCGTTGTCTGTCATCGGGGAATCGAGATCGACCCGGATAAGGTTAAAGCTATCTTAAAAATGCCTCCCCCTAAAACCTTGAAGTAGTTACATTCCTTCCAGGGGAAGTTGGCATATCTGAGATGCTTTATTTCAGGTAGGTGTCAGCCTTTCTCGACATTAATTAAAAAGGACACCAAATTTATTTGGGAAAAAAAATTCCAGCGGCTCTTTGAGGACGTTAAATAATATTTAATTAGACCTCTTTTTTTGGCAGCCCCAATCCCAGGAAAATCGTTGATATGACTTTATACCGCGGCTTTAGATGACTCTTTTGGCGCCCTCTTAGCCCAAGTCAATGAGGAGGAAAAAGAAAATACTTTCTACTACTTAATTCAACATTTAATACCGATAGAGATAAGACATCCGCCTATTGAGAAGCATTGTCTTGCTTTGATTTTTGCCGCCTAGAGGCTTAGACACTACATGCTTTCTCATAAGATTACCCTAATTTTAAAAGTTAATCCGTTGCAACATTTGATGACCCGGCCAACACTCTTTGGATGTCTAGCAAAATGGTTAATGATTTTGTTGCATTGCAATTTGATATAACTTTTGTGCCCCTCCGTGCTATCAAGGGACAGATGTTAGCAGATTATCTCGCTGCACACCCACTGCCAGCTGGGTCCTCTCTCAACGACGAGTTACCAGACGAGCTGATACTACAAATGGAATTTTCTAGTGCGCAGCACTGGGAAATGTACTTCGATGGTGCCTCGTCAGCTAGAAAAAACAAGGGATCAGGAATAGTTATACCAGGAAAGACAGGGATCGGTTTGATCTTTATCACGCCAGATAAGGG
The DNA here is from genome assembly GCF_001263595.1 of Phalaenopsis equestris. NCBI lineage: Eukaryota > Viridiplantae > Streptophyta > Magnoliopsida > Asparagales > Orchidaceae > Phalaenopsis > Phalaenopsis equestris. Next base: position 46,921 of record NW_018238819.1, on the reverse strand, counting down.
TATGTTGAGGTTTTTGTACCACCTGACGAAGCCATGTACCAACAATGAAGCAGAATATGAAGCCTTAATCATCATATTAGAGTTGGCAATTTCAATGGATATAACAAACATTGTCATTTATGGTGACTCTCAACTTGTCATCCAGCATGTAGCCGGACAATACAGAATTCTAAAACCAAGATTAGCAGAATACCATCTGTACACGATGAAGCTCCTGTAGCAGATTCCTGAGGTGACTTTCTACCGGATTCCTCAGGGAGAAAATGCTCATGCCGCCGCTTTAGCAAAACTCACTAAGGAAATGGCGTGTCCCCCAGAAGATTCCATCGAAGTCACGGTGCAAGGAAGACGAGTCTTATCTCAAAGCGACTTCAAATCTCTACACAAACTTGGAAAAGAAGAAACAATAAATAGATTGGCGCAAGCCATTAATAGAATATTTGCATACTGGAAAGCTGCCAGAAGACAAGTCTGAGGCACACCACATCACAAGAAGGGTCATGTATTACTCCCAGGTGGGAAATGTTCTCTACAGAAGTTCGTTCGACCAAATGTGGCTACGGTGTTTGAGCAGAGCCTAGGAACAAAATATTGTCAAAAAAGTACATGATGGATTATGTGGCGCTCACCAGCCGGGACAAAAAATGAAAATGAAGATTAAAAGACTCGGATATTATTGGCCAGCAATGATGTCTGATTGCATGGATACTGCTAGAAGATTTCACCAATGCCAAGTGTATGGGGTGGTCTTACACCAGCCTCCGAATGTGTTACACCCAACTGTTGCCTCATGGCCATTCGAGTGTTAGGGCACAGATATAATAGGTCCGATAGACCCTCCATCTTCTAAAGAACACAGATTCATACTTGTCGCTACAGATTACTTCTCCAAATGGGTAGAGGCAGTACCGTTACGTGAGGTTATGGCACAGCATGTCCTTCAATTTTTCAAAAGCCAAATCGTCTACCGTTTTGGAGTACCGTGAAGAATAATCTCTGACAATGGGACAACTTTCAAAAGCACAAAGATCAACAATTTTGTCAAAAAACA
>NW_018238819.1:40123-44364 GCF_001263595.1 Phalaenopsis equestris | reverse complement strand
TGCAACGGCGAAATACCAGCCAGGACATCAGTCACGGGCGCATTTGTAGAATGCCCGGACTGTAACGTTATACATCTATAGTGTTTCAGTACCTTAAAAGAATACACGTCAAGCACCAACGAGTCTCAGACTCCAGATTTTGTGGAAAACGAGCCATATGTCCCACTGGGGACGGATGCGCACCACGGAGCCCAGGATCATACGTCCCGCTTGAGGCTGAATCTTATATTCCGAATCGGCTAGCACCGGTTTAGAGTCCTGTTGAGGCCCGGAGGAAGGAACGCCCCAGGTAACTGCCAACTCTCGAAATGGTAGAATACTACAAAACAAGCAAGGTAAATAAAAGAGAATTTGAGTTCTATGTAGAGGTTCAGGGAAAGTTTATCAACATATTGGAAGGCTTGGAGCTATATACCAGGGTTTTCTCTGAAACTGATGAAAGAAGCATTCTGGACTGCATCTTTGATTTAAGAGATAGAGGTCGAGTGGGCCTTCTCATACGACCAGGTGGATCCGTTACCACCAATGATAAAGTGGATGATAAAGAGAATGGTCAAGTGGAATATCCTACCCGCCACTTGCATTCCTAACAATTGCATCATCAACATTTACAAAGAAGGTGACTGCATTCCCCCGCACATTGACCATCATGACTTTGTGAGGCCTTTATGCACGGTCTCATTCATGAGTAAGAGCAATATTTTGTTTGGAAAAGAAATCAATATAATCGACCCTAGTGAATTTAGAGGAGTTGTGGAGATTCCTCTTTCAGTCGGTTCAGTACTTGTTCTCAAGGGCAACGGTGTAGACGTTGCCAAACACTGCATTCCAGAAGTACGACACCGTAGGGTGTCTGTGACCTTCCGCAGAATGGATGACAGTAAGATACCGTATGGATTCTAGCAAGACCCAGAGTTGGAGGAATTGTTTCCTTACGAGCTATGAGAAGGTTGTACCTCTGAATACATGCAAAGGGAAGTCTTATCCTGGAGCATGACTCAGAAGGTCTGCTTGATCAAGTGCTCGATATACCAAGCATAGAGGACTCACTTGCTTTCCTTTAACAAGCATGACATGTATCTGATGTAATCAGTCTATGATGTACTCATATCTTGAAAATACACTCAATGCATTTCAGCATGTATTACATGATGTACTCTTTTTGAGGCATTAGCCTATATTTGATATGTTGAATCTTTATTGGAAAATTTCTCTCAAGTTGTGCCTTTTTGTCAATTGCATTTTTGTGCGATGGATGAAAGCCGCGAACCATGCAATGGTTCAGAGTTCCAATGAACAAAGAACGAAACGACAATTTTTCAAATAATAAATAAAACACAAATAAAAGATAATTGTAATAATTAAATAACAAAACAAATTTCTTTTGAAAATCAACCAATTGAAATTAAAACTTTAAAAACACATTTTTGAAAAATCAATTGCGGCAAAAATAACAGGAAAATAAAATAAACTTGTTGAGTGGATACTTCCATTTTCGGAATTTCCTACTCTTTGTGCACGCAGCACAACCATCGTTATCTACATTAACTCTCTGCACAACCTCGCAAAATTTCACATTCTGCACAAAAATCCACAAAGCTCTACAAATGTTCTTCAAAATCAACATTTCCACACGACACACTACCGCAAATTCAACATCACAAGCTCTTTGTAAATTTCAAATCACATCTTCAAATTAATACCTAAATACTGATTATCATATCTTTGAATTGATACCTAAATTTCAATTCTCTCATCTTCGGATTGATATTTTCATTTCAATTCTCATTTCTGAATCAGTCCTAAATTTCTGATTCTTTACATTTGAGGTCAGACCTTACATTCCGACAGTTTCTTTTGAGAATTGACCTACATTTCAATTCTCATTTTTTAATCAGCCCTACATTTATGATTCTTTACATTTGAGGTCGGACCTTACATTCTGACACCTTCTTTTGAGAATTAACCTACATTTCAATTCTCATTTCTAAGTTAGTCCCACATTTCTAATTCTTTACATTTGAGCCTTACATTTCGACACTTTCTTTTGAGAATTGATCTACATTTCAATTCTCATTTCTGAATTAGTCCCACATTTTTTATTCTTTACATTTGAGGTCGGCCTTTACATTCTGACACTTTATTTTGAGAATTGACCTACATTTCAATTCTCATTTCTGAATCAGTCCTACATTTCTGATTCTTTACATTTGAGGTCGGTCCTTACATTTCGTGTTTTTTTTTAGATTTGACCTACATTTCAATTCTCATTTCCGAATCAATCATACATCTCTGATTCATTACATTTGAGGTCAATCCTTACATTCCGACACCTTTTTTTTTTAGAATTGGCCTACATTCCAATTCTCATTTCCGAATCAATCCTACATTTCTGATTCATTATATTCAGGGTTGGTCCTTACACTCTGACTCTCTCTCTCTCCCTCTTTTTGAGTCAATATTTGAATCTCAATTCCTTTAGAAATCTTTGAAATTTTTTAACTCAAAGTCCACTCTCCAATACCCAGCGAGAGTTCCTACTTCTCGACTTGATTAAGCACACAAACTGCTAATTCTCCAGCAGAAAAAAATCACACACACAACTCTACAAGTACTTCTGGGTCTTCTGACTTGGGAGTTTATATTGGTTTTTAATCACACACACAACTCTACACGTACTTCTAGGTCTGCTAACTTAAGAGTTTGTATTGGTTTGTGTTGATCTTGTCGGTCAATGCCAATACGCGCGGTGTGCTTGCCCTACACACCACACATATTGGGGGTCCATTTGTTGACCTCATTTTTTGCTGAGGTTTAGTTTTTCCACTTTAGTAGCCTAGGGTCTAGCCATAGGACTTTTCCTGTTGTCTATTCCTAGAAAACTAGACATGGTACCCTCACCATTAGAAATTCTACCCTCTTCTTTACTCAACCTGAAGTTCCACATGTTGGTCTCAACCTCTAAGTACTTAGTAGGTGGGGTCACTATAGGGGAAACTCAAGGTGAGTCACCCTTAGGATTGTTGGACCTTAGTGTTGACCTTGGCTGTTGGTCTAGAGCTAAGGCACTCACTACACTAATCTGCACTCACAATCACTCACAACCATGAACTCAAATTTCTATCCAAGATCCCTTGATCTTTTGGGATACTCATATAGATGGTCCCCTAAACCTACTAGCCCTAGGGTTATGTTTTAGCTAAGACCACTATGTAGAGGACCCAAAATGGGGTTTCCTTTGGTCCATGCCTTATTGGTAATTATTGGTACCTCAACTCTACCAAAATAACCATCTTGGCCTTTTACCACTAAAACACTCCCTAATTACCAAAATACCCCTCTTTGACCCAAAATTCCAAAAATTCCAAAAATTCTCAAAAATTCCCAATAAATCCCTAATATTTCTAATTTCATTTCTGTTTCCCAGAAAATCCTAATAAATCCCTAAAATTCATAACTTCATTTCTTTCAACTAGCCCATGACCTAATTTGGCCAATTTGACCATCGTTAAACAAAATCCCCAAATTGCCCTTTAAAGACTCAAATTTCCCCAAGTCCAACTCAAATGTCCACCAATTTGATCTCAATTGCAATTCCAATCCCAAACTCAGACTCACTTTTGATATGATCAAACTATACCAAATCCAAGCTCAATTTGTCCATGATTTGAGCCCAATTTTGATTTGGGTCAAAGCCCCAATTTTGACCATATGCCCTAATCTCACCAAATGGAACCCATAGCCTAGTCAATTGGCCACAATTATTGTTGCAAAATCTTTATGACATTCATACACATCAAAATCAACCATCAATTGACATTGGTGAAGCCTCAAATCCATTTGATTTTGGCCTAAATCCAAAATTCCTAAATTTAGCCCCAAATTGGCTAAATCCCTATATTTCACCCAATTGATTGACTTAATCTCCAAATTGGCATCCAATTCATATTGAAAACTCTTCATGAGGTCCCTATTGACCAACCCAAGCCTAGCCCAACATGACCAAATTGATTAAAGTTCAAAATTCTTTCAAATTGACCTTTTAATTGAACTCAAAACCATTTCCATCCTTCACCAAAGTTGTTCCTTGTGATCATATACACAAAATGAAACAATTATTTGGGACAATTGACATAGATAACTTAGCCCAAACCCAAGTTTTGGTCATTTACACCCACTTGGACCCATACACCTAATGTGACCTAACCACCTTAAGGCCACCAAATTAACTCCACCACAGC
>NW_018238819.1:39463-40038 GCF_001263595.1 Phalaenopsis equestris | reverse complement strand
AATAAATTGTTGTGATGGATTCCTCTGGGTTCCCTGAGCTCCTAACCACCTCCCCCTGGCCGGTCGGCAAGCCTAGTGACCTGGCCCAAAAACCCATAAACCCGAGAGCCACCCCCATGGCACCTCACCCAAATCAAACCTAGAGGCCAACTCATGCAAATCAAACTATGGAACTCCTCTGCCCTCGACCTAAGCACCACAATGCACCCAAAATTATGCCCTACAAGCCACCCCATGGCCATTTTTATAAAAACTCACCTCCCATGGCCATGTGATGTGTGCTAAAATTTTCTTAGAGAGGCCTTTCCAAACTTCATACAGAGCTTCCCTAAGATCCCTCAGTGCATTCCAACCATTTTCCCCTACCCATTCCCATTGCCAGAGCTCAATTTTGAGCTTGAAACCCTGTCGGAAACCAGGGCAGAACCCAGTACACCTCCACACTCCACCAAATTTCAATTGCTTGTGCCCACACCTTCACAAGAGTGAAAGAAGCCAAAGCCCCATCAAATCCCCCTTCCAGAGAGCCTCTACCATAGCTCTAGACCAACACCTGAAATTGAGCTTGGTCAGAT
>NW_018238819.1:36397-37075 GCF_001263595.1 Phalaenopsis equestris | reverse complement strand
ATAATTACCCCTTTCTTAGGGATAATTGAGACATCAATGTTCACTGAGCATTAAGGATATTTACAGGATTAACAATTAAGCAACATAATGAGTTTAAATGGACTAGAGGCTTTTCACTAGTTGGTGAGAGAGAGGCATGGACCCGCTTCCCCTCTTAACTTGTTAGATACCTCAGAAGCCTATTAAACTTAATATGCTTCGCTCAACGAAATCATACTTAAATAAACTTTTAAAGACTCACCAAAATACAACATAGAGTTAGGAAAACCCCCCCAGAACTCTACTTTTCCTGCTCTTCATAAATGCCCTCACATGAATTTTTAAGTTTCAGGTGGTGGAAAGAGAAGACTCGCCAGGTACGCTTTTACAGTTTATAGTACCGTCTTTCTTGTGCCTTTTCCTTACACGTTTCATGCTTGCGTTAACCTACATAAACTTGCCTGATAACCATAACCATACCCAAAACCAAAATTAAAAATCAACCTAGATAAAATTCATCGCCACAACATTCAAAATATAAAACAACTCAAAATTTAATTACAAACATCACACAAAACCACAACTTCAACTTAACTAAGACGTCTCTATAGGATGATCGGGAATTCCTCAGAGGAGGTAACCTACAGTTGCTAACGAGGCTTCCCACAGTTTAAATGAAATTATGGAACTCATTAAGTT
>NW_018238819.1:5119-36140 GCF_001263595.1 Phalaenopsis equestris | reverse complement strand
TCTCCTTTCCTTAGACCTAAATAACAAAGCCATAGGACTTCGAGGTTGCTTGCTTAAGCAATGTAAATCGCACCTTATCCTTAGGCCTTTGTATAGACCTACTATATAATATAAGCCCTAACTCGTCTTAGGATTCTGAGGTTGTCGTCTATCATGACCTAAATCCTCACATCTTCCAAGAAATTTGTGTGCTCGTTTCACATGAATATAAGCCCTAATTAAACTTAAAATATTTCTCCTCAAAACTGAAGCCAAACATTATGATAGCTTGGGAAGTCACCGAGGTTCTCCTCTGGATCCATGACAACCCCTAGTTCTTCTTCCTTTGGATTCTATATTAAAATGTTCCAAATTTGAACCAATCCCCTTACACACCTCTATGTCTGATTTCGTTCAAGAGTCCTACCCTTTGAAATTCCCTGAAGATAATATTTCTTGATTTTTATCGAGAGTTTTCTTAGGTGGCTTTGGTCATTTAAGATGTAATTAACTATAGAGGCTTTCCCTTATAGGAAGCATGTCCCAACCCAGCTTAATATAAACCCTATTTAGTCCTTTATATTAAATAGGGCAACTTGTTGGCAAATACAAAGGTTTCGTAGACCAAACGGACATCATACTTTCCTTAGTTTATTTGAACAAGCCTCATCCTCAATTCTTGTGTTTATCTTTTGGGATAGATACAGAATTTGAGGTACAATGCTCTTTCATTTCAAATTATGGAAAATATCGGGTCAGTTTGATTTCATGCTTGAACGTCCTTCCGAAGCGGGCGACGAGATTTTAATTCCGGTCACTGACAGCTTCTTACGGGCAACCCCACAAACCAACCCGAAATAACGCCGACATGGTTGAAATTGAGTGAAATTGAGGCTTGACCAAGGCCAATTGAAGGTGCAATTTGATGTGTAGGATTGTTAGGAAGAATTTACGATTTGAATTGGGGCAATTGAGTGTATAATATGGTTCAATTAGGTGAGAATAAGTAATAGGTTCAAAATTGGGGTTTCAATTTAGATCAAAATTAAGCTCAAAGCAAGGGTCAATTAGGCTTAGATTTGTTTTGAATTGATCATATGAAGATGAATTTGAGTTTAGAAATGAAATTTGGGAGGCTTGGGGCCAAATTGATGGGTATGTGATATGAATTTGGAGAAATTGGGCCTTTTTTGGGGCTTTTTGTCAAAGTGGTCAAATTGATCAAATTAGGTTAAATTAAATGAATTAAAGTGTCCAAATTAGTTTTAGGGACATTTGAAATGATTTTGAGGGTTTTAGGAAAGTTTGGGCTACCAAGGGTTTCAATTTAAATTTTTTTGGATGTTTTGGGTGATTTGGGTGGTTTCAAATGGTTTGAAATGATTTTTGCACAATTTTGGGAATTTTGGGTGAAATTGTGAACTTTGGTCAAATTTGGGGTTTGAAGGTGTTTAGGTAATTTGGGTGGATTTGGGGGCAAAAGGCTAAGTTGGTTATTTTTGTAGAATTAGGGTGCCAACCACCTTATATGAGCTATGAACCAATCAAATCCCTACTTGGGTCCTCTATGTATTTGTCTTAGTTAAACCCCAGCCTAGAAACAGTGGGCCTATGGGAACATCTACCTGAGTTTCCCAAATGATCAAGGGATCAAAATCAACAAATATGGATTTTAGGGTTATGAGTGAAAGTGGGTGCAAGTGAGTGCAAGTGAGTGAACTAGCTCCAGACCAACACCTAGGGTCAACCTTAAGGCCAAGGAGTCCTTTGAGGACTCCCCTTGAGCTTCCTCAATAGTGGCCCCACCTACTAAGTGTTAGAGGTTAAGACCAGTATATGGAACTTAACTTCAAGTTTATATGGAACTTCAAGTTGAGCACAGAAGAGTTCAGAGTTTCTAAAGGTGAGGGTTCCTTTTCTATTTTTCTAGGAATAGTAAACAGAAAAATTCTATGCCTAGACTCTAGGCTACTAAAGAGGGAAAACTAAACCTCAACCAAAAGTGAGGTCAACAATATTCTTAGCGAACTAGTAAAGGAACCCTCACTATTAGAAACTCTAAACTATTCATTGCTCAATTTGAAGTTCCACTTGTTGGTCCGAACCTGCAACATTTAGTAGATGGGGCTAGTATAGGGGAGCTCAAAAGGAGTCCCCATAAGAATGACTGGCTATAGGGTGTACCCTAGGTGGTGTGGCTTTGGTCAGTTTCACACACACACACACACACTTTCACTTAAACTCACAACCTGAGGCTTTAATTAAATATGCTTAGTTGGTTCCTTAACTTCTTGGGAAACTCATGTAGATGGTCCCCTATGCCACTAGCCCTAGTGTAGGGTTTAGCTAAGATCAGTACATGGAGGACCCAAAGTAGGGAATTCTATTGGTCCATGGCTCAAGTAGTGTGGTTGTGTGGTTGGCAACCCAATCCTACTAAAATACCCAATTCAGTCCTTTGCCCCTTAGACCTATCCCAATTTATCAAACTACCCTTGAAACCCCAATTTTGATCAAAATCCCAAATATTACCCAAAACAACCAACATTGTTCAAAAATCATTTCAAACCATTTGAAACCAACCAAATTTCGTAAAAACACCCCAAAATTTTCAAAATTACCAAAATACACCAGATTTTGCCAAAATTATAAAAATGCCCTTGGTGACCCAAACTGTCCCAAACCTTTAAAGTCATTTCAAATATCCCCAAAACCAATTTGGACCACTCCATTGAGCCCAATTTGACCAGTTTTGACCAAAACCCTAAAATTACCCTTAAAGGTCCAATTACCCCAATTCACCTCCAATGGCCACCAATTTGATCTCAATTTTCACCAATTATAACTCTAAACTCAAATTCATCATGCCTAAAATAGATTGAAACCAAATCCAAGTTCAATTGGACTTAATTTCAAACCTAGATCGTAAGTCAATTTAAAAATCCCCAATTTGACCCTAAGCCAAAATTTCAACAAATTGAACCCCTAAACCTATCCAATTGCCTCAATTTTGAATCCTAAACTCTTTACAACACTCCCCCACATCAAATTGAACCCTTAAATGGCCTTGATCAAACCCCAATCTCACTAAAATTTAAATGAAAACCCACAATTTTGCCCAAAACTCTAAAATCCAACAAATTGAACTTCATAACCCCAAAAGTTCCACTCAATTGGTATCAAAAACTCTTCATGGAAATCCCTTGAACTAATTTTAACCATAAATTTGGTCTAACAAAAGCCCTAGCCCAATGCAAATCTATGGCTAACCCAAAGGCACTAAAATTGGCCATGAGCCAAAAATCCATCAAATTGAGCTTCAAAATCAACTCAAAATCACTCAATTCTTTTTTTTTTAATACTCCTTGTAACAATCATCTACGCCATTTTAACTTATCAATTGAGCTCAATGCCAAGACTAGCCCAACCCAAACTGAACTTCAAGCCAAAATGCCCAAAATTGGACCCATGCTCCAAAGTTGACCAAACCAAAATAAATTGATAAAGCCAAAATGCCCAAAATTTGACCCATGCTCTAATGTTGGCCATTCCAAATCAAATTGATCAAGCCAAAGTCACCATAACAACCTTTTGGACCTTAGTGACCAGGCTAGACCCATTAAGCCGCCCTACGTGAGCCATGGACCAATAGTCCCTTGATTTAGAGGATATCCTTTCATATTAGGCAAAACCCAAAGATTTTTGCCATCAAACCTTAACCATTTAGTGTTAATCATCATTAACCCTCCCACTGGAAAACCTAGACACCTCACCACCTCCGCTGATCAGGGGACGACCTGCCGCCAAAGTAGCCAAAACCGAGAGCAACCTCCTTAAATCTAAACCCAAATTTACCCATCCAAACTGTCCAACCTTATTTAGTTATTTTTGCAACTCAGCCCTCCACATCAACAACTCGTTGCACTCAATGTTCAGCCATGGTGGCCTCTCCTTCCCCCTCTAACCAAACTCCCTCTTTTATGTCCAAAGGGGAGATCATCCAAAACCTAGGGGAAACTCTGTCAAATTTCTCTCAAAGAATCCGTCAAACTTCCTATGCTCAACCCAGCTCTTTCCTAGCCACATCCACCACTTCTTGAGCTCAATTTTTTAGCTCAAAGTTAGTGTAAATTTTATCCATCTTCCAAAAACCCCACAAACTCCAAATTAAACTACTCTTGAGCTTTCCCTGAGTGAGAGAGGAAGATTCCCACTGAAATCCCCCAGTGTTTAGCACCCTAACATAACTTTTGACCAAGGTCATAGCCCCATTTCACTAAACTTATACTTGGACCATTCACCAGAAAAAAGGAACACATCCAGGAAGTTTGTTAGACTATACTGAAGCTTCCACAAGCACCCAATCGAGCCCTCACCTCTTGGGCAAAAATTTAGACCATTAAAACTAATTTTGAGCTCATTTTCGCCAATTGTGAAGAGAAGTTTGATTTATAGCAATGTAACCGTATAGATGAGTTCATCTTGAGTAGATGAAGGTCTAGGAACAAACCTCACTTGATTTTATTGACTATCGAGTGAGATCTTATGGTTTGAAGTTGAACAGTTCACGGGTTACACCAATTAGGGACAATGACAGACGACCGTCTGATGGAGCGTGTATCAAATAGACACTCTGGAACAAGCCGGACAAGGAGATGGAATAATAAAGGCAAGACGCGTGGCAGCTGAGTCAAGTGGAAGTGCCAAATGGTGAAGCTCCGTGTGGAATGTTCCGGGGAACGAGGATGACAGGGCGTTGTCTGGGTTAAATAGAAAAATAAAGCTTTTTTGATTTAAAATATTACCATAATTTAGAAAATTTATATCTTTGTATGAAAAATCATAAAAAAAAATAAAAATGCCCACATTCTGAATGAACAAAGGAGAATAATGTGGACCAAAAATAAAAATTATTTAATGAGTCTCCGATTTTTAATTAATTAAATATCCTTTGAGGTGTTTTATTTTTAATTGATTAACTATTATCCATCAAAGCTTAAATCTATGGCGGTTCATTCCTCATGACAAGTGTTATGTTCTCTGATTTTTCCAAGGTCAGAGAGCATCTCTATGCATGTAACCCCAACTTCTAAGCTTCAATGGCTATTTTGGTATAAATTAAATATAAAAAATATCACTTGGAAAACTATGGGATGATTTTTAGTAGGTTTCCTACGGTCATAGATTTTTAGAAAAAATATCAGGATAGTTTGGATAATTTGTATATTTTTATAGCTAGTTAAATGCCTAAAATTTTTATTAATTTATTTGAATTAAATTTTTCGTAAAAATTAATAAAACCAAATCCACATTGTGTAAAAAAATCATGTTGACTCACTGTAAAAATTTAAAATTTATTTGATTAAGTTTAAGTACTAAAGTTGATTTTTTAAGAAAAATAGTATTTTTGTAAAAAAAATAATTATATTAAATTAAATACACTTAGGAATATTATGATAACTGTTTTTGTGAGTTCCATGTAATCAGGGGCACTTAGGAAAAATAAAAATATTTTTGAGAAAATACTTTATTTTTAAGCTATGTTTTTAATTAAAAATAAAAAAAAAAATTTAAAATTTAAAAATATGAAAATTATTCAAAATGTTCCTAATTGTTCCATGTTCACTTGGGACTCATTGGGTTATTTTTTTATAATTTTTCTAAGTTAAATGTAAATTTTTAAGGCTAAAAATGTATTTTCTCTAATTTTCCTTTAAAATAATTGTAATAATTAAAATATAACTTGAAGAATTATAAAATGATTCTATCATGACAAAAAAAATCTTATTTCGATTAATTAAATAAATTAATATTAAAAAATCTTAATTTTGGATTAAAACAATTATATAAATTAAATAAAAATTGAAAAGACCACATCTTCTCCTCTGATATATTAATTAACTCATGATTGAGTCTCCATGGAAATGTTAAGGTCACTTGAGTTTCATTTGATAAGTTATAGGATAGAGAGCCTTAGGTGCAAAATGCTAATTTTGTAATTTTAATGACTTAATTAATTTTTTAGGATTAATCAAAGAATATTGCTTATAATAAAATCTCTTGGGTGTTTGAAATAAGAAGGGCTAAGAGGTAGAAACCAATTTACTATCCTTTTCATGATAGGCGTAAAACTATAATTTTGGTAATTGTCATGATTTGGAAGGTAATTCAATTAAGATGATCCTAGGCATTTTTCTTAAGTTATGAAGATAGTAAACCACTCATTTAAAGACTAATTAAATATTGGATGCTAAATCTGATATTAATGAGAATTAGGACTTCATTTTACTTAATATTTTATTATTAAAAAAATTACTTTAAAAATAAAAACATATTAAAATCAAGAGGGCCTAACTGTCAACTAGGTTTGATATGTAAGAATTGTATTAATTAGGATTAGAAAAGATGGACTTAATCAATTGGTATGCACTTTAAAATAGTTTAGGCCCTACTTTAACTTTGGACATTAAAATCCTTAATAACTTTGGACTTGCCCTTTGTGGTACCCATTCATATAACTGTTAAATGAAATGTTAAGTGATTGTGTACGTCCTTGAGATAGTTGAAATATCAAGGTTCAGTGAGAAATGAGATAATTCAATTTTGAGATGATTAATGGAACAATATAATAAGTTCAAAATGAAATCGAAATGTTTCAAGGGATTTTAAAAGTTGTTCAGGGTCGTGTCCCGAATATTTTCAGATCTCCTGGTTAGTTTGAAGGACGATTGAACTTACTATATTTTTGTTTTAGGTAGTCATCCACTAAGATCTTTTGAGACTCACTGAACCATGGTTTGAGGTTTTGTAGCTACACCTTTATCTACCCTTAAATGTTGTTTAAATATCCTACAAAATTATATGTCATATTGCAAAAAGCTAATCTTTCAGCGGGAATATGCCGAGAAGATGACATGTACGCATTTACAATTATTTATTATTGCTGCAAAATAATAAAATTGCTTGGTTGTGCCTTTTACTTTACTTGCAAAAATCAAAACCATTTTAAAAAATTAATCAACATTTTCAAAAATCTTAAAAAAAGTCTTTCAAAGTAACAATAACTCCTTTCAAATATCATTAAACTTAAGAAGTCCTTCAGAATTTACGTTTGTCCATCGAACGAGGGAACCCATGGATGCTAACGATATCTCATCGGTTTAAATGAGTTTACCACTCATTTAAGCTTTAAATTGGGGAACTTGTCGGATAACAAAAAAAATGTTTTTTTGCAGATTTAAATTGATGTCATGAATTTGTTAGTTTATTTAATCATGCACCACAAGAAAGTAGTGTATCTATCCTTTGAGGTAGATGTATTGCATGCAGCGTTGTGCTTGATGATTTAAACTATTGTAGATATGAGATCGGTTCGATTTTGTATTTCCAAAACAAAATTGAAATATTAGTTTTCTAAATTATATATTTAAAAATTAAATTAAAACATCTTTTAAAACCAAGCATCGTGATTCTTATTCTGGCGACCGGTATGCTCCCCCAATTTAAACGCACTGACATGGCATGAGGTTGAGAACTTAGTCAAATTTGGGGGCATGCCTCCATGATTTGGGGGACCCTTGGTACATGCCTAAAATTTTGGGTGTTGGTTTATTTGATTAGAGTTCTAGGTGGCTAATCAAGGCAAGAGGTGGTTAAGCTTGGTTAATACAAAAGATTTGAGTTAATTTGGAGCTTAGTTTTAAAATTACGGTTTGGGCTAGGAATTAGATTTGGGCTTGGCTTGGGCTAGGTTTAAAAGTTCATTGGTCCATGTGGATGTCATAAAGAGTTAAAAAGGTGAAATTGGGGAAATTGAATTGATCACATGGTTCAAATGGATAGAATTTTGATGTTGGGCTGATTTGGGGCATTTGTTTTGGACTTGGACTTCAGTTGGGTTTAAACTTGAGTCTAGGACAATTGAGGGCTCATTTTGGCCTAGGGGGTTGTTATGAATTGTGTTGATTTTAAATATGAGTAAATTGGATGGGTTATGGGGCTTGATTTAATGAAATTTGAAGGTGTGGTCAAATTGGGGATCTTGGCCAAAAATTGAAATTAGGGTTTTTGTTCAATTAGGCTACAAATTAGAGTACATTGGGATAGACAAGATGATGATTGATTTAAGTTTGAAATTGAGTGATATTTAATAAAATTTGGTGAAAATTGGGATTGATTTGGGAAATTTTGGGCTTTCAGGGTAAAATTGGGATTTTGGTCAAAATTGGTCAATTTGATCAAATTAGGTCCAAGGGGTGGTTAGGATTGATTTCAAGAATGTTTTGAATGATTTTGGAGGTTTATTAGGAAATTATTGGGCATAGAAGGTAGTTTGGTAATTTTGGCAATTTTAGGGGTTTTTTTGGAAAATTTTGAGGTGTTTTAGACTATTTGAGTTGTTATGAATGATTTGAAATGATTTTTGGAGAAAATTTGAGGATTTGGGCCACTTAGAAAAGTTTAGGGTTCCAACATTTTTTGGTAATTATTGAAAATTTGGGGACTAAAAGGCTGAGATTGGGAATTTGGTGGAATTGATATCAATTAAGGATGTCAATAAAAAATCACCCTTTTTAAGCCACAAGACCAAGGGAACCATCATTTAGGATCCTCCATGTGTTGTTCATAGCCATCCAAGCCAGGGATTAATAGTTTGGTGGACCAACCATATGAGTTTCTAATGGAGTAGGGAATCAGGCTAAGTATGCTTGGTTTAGGATCTGGGTTGTGAGTGAAATTAAGAGGTGCAAATGTTTGTGTGCAAGACCAAAACCACACCACCCAAGGCTAACCTTAAGGCCAGACATCCCAATGGGGACTCCTCTTGAGTTTCCCCAATGTTTGGCTTTGTACTACGAACTATTAGAGGTTAGAACCAAGCATATGGACTCAAAGAAAAGTAAAGAAGTGTTTTGAGTTTCTAATGGGCTAGGGTTCCATTACTAGTCCTCAAGGATAGTTAACAGGAAAGTCTTATGGCTAGATTCTAGGCTTCTAAAGAAGAAAGACTAGACCTCAATAAAAAGTGAGATCAACAAATGGACCCCAATAGGTGTGGTGTGTTGAACGAGCACACTGCACGTATTGGAGTTGACAAAAGAGATCAAAAAACCAACACAACTGCGTAGGCTAACATGCTCAGAGCATAACCAAAAGAGAGCGAAGAAGATTTCTGCTAGGGAGTATCACATAGACTCTCATCGGGGATTAGCGGGCATACCTTCGAATCACTAACCTTAAAAAGTGGATTTTAAAATTGGTAAAGTGATTTCACGCTCATTAACCTAAAAGAATGGCTCCTTGTGGATTTATAGAAATAATCAATAAATAAATTGATGGTCGCAGCGAAGATTTGATTTATTTTGATTTAATTTGATATTTATTGAAATTTAAATTTTGATTTTGATTTTATGTAAATTTCAAGAATTAGAAACGATTGAGGAGACTGAGTCAAGATGGACAGCACAGAGACTCACATCCAACTCAAAAGACCGATCAAGGAAAAGGAGTGCTACGTTGGGAAGGAAAGCGGAAGGACTCACATCCAACCCAAGAGGTAACGAAAGTTCAGAGAGATGAGAACGTGATGCATTATTCCATTAATTGGGGTCTTACACCTACCTCAAGTTCATAGAAGAGAATTGGATGCCTTACTCCATTTAAAGGGGTCACATACTGATCTCAAAGTGCTAAAAATGTCACATTAGGAAGGAAAGTGCAGGGACTCACATCAACCCCAAGTGATAATGTGAAGACAAGATTGAGAAAGAAAGCGCCGGGACTCACATCCAACTCCAGTGCTAATTAGAAGGATTTCTACATTGGATAGGAAAGCATGTGGACTCACATCTAGTCCAAGCGGTAGCATTAATTCCTTTCACATTAGGAAGGAAAGTACATGGACTCACATCCAATCTAAGAGGTGAAAAAGAGATTATATTGAGATGGAAAGTACGGGGACTCACATCCAACTTAAGAGCTGATTGAAAAGATTTTTACATTGAATAGGAAAGCATGGGGAATCACATCCAATCCAAGGGATAGTGAGAATTCTTATCACATTAGAAAGGCAAGCACACAGACTCACATCCAACCTAAGAGGTGATGAAGAGATTAGATTGTGAAGGAAAGTTTAAGGACTCACATCCAACTTAAGAGCTAATTAGAAAGAGTTATAAATTGGATGGAAAAGCATAGGGACTCACATCTAATCCATGTGATAATGACAATTCATATCACAATTAGAAGGAGAGTGCATGGAATGACATCCAACCTAAGCAGTAATGAAGATATCAGATTGAGAAGGAAAGTGCAGGGACTCACATCCAACTCAAGAGGTGATCATAAAGATTAATTCATTGATTAAGAAAGCCTAGGGACTCATATCCAATCTAAGAAGTAGCAAGAATGCATATTACATTAGGAAGAAAAGCACAGGCACTCACATCCAACCTTAGAGGTGACAAAGAGATCAGATTTAGATGGAAAGCACAGGGACTCTCATCCAACTTAAGTTCTCATTAGAAAGATTTCTACATTGGATAGAAATAAGCATGGACTCACATTCAACATAAGAAGTGACGAAGAGATCAGATTGAGAAGGAAAGCACATGGACTCACATCCAACTCAAGAGCTAATTAGGAAGATTGTTACATTTGATGTAGGGAATTACATCCAATCCAAGTGGTAGCAAGAATTCTTATCACATTAGGAAGGAAATCGTAGGGACTCACATCCAAGCTAAGAAGTGATGAAGAGAAGGGAAGTTCAGGGACTCACATCCAACTAAAGAGTTGTTCAGAAAGATTGCTACATGGGATAAAAAAGTGCAAGGACTCACATCTAATCAAACTAGTAACAAGAAGAAATCATAATCTAGACACCGAGGTGCTAGCACAGCAAGTGCAAAGAGTTCATGGAGAGAATGTGGAAAAAGTTGTGGGAACTTGTGCAGAGTTTGTGAAATCTTGTGAAAACTAAAACTATGGGAGTTTATGCAGACAGTAGAACCTGTGCTGTGAAAAGTATGAAGCGTTAATTTCTCAGTGAATTCATCTATCATTTTTATCATTGATCATTATTTATTATTATTCAGGTATTTTCCAAATTTAACATTCTTTCATTTTATTTTCCTTTACTTTTAATTTTAATTTCATTTATCATCAAAATTTCTATGTATTGTTATTTGTTTGTTACAGTTTGAAACCAACATATGTTGATGTGGCTTTTTATCAATCACACAAACTTAGCAATTCTACAACACATGATGAAGCAAAAAAAAAATTGATCTTCGTTAATTCTTTTCTCAAATGTAATACAACCGATCATACGATGAAAGGTATCCAAAACATCAGAAGTACATCTGTTCAGAAACAGTAATCTTGTACATCATATCTTCTCTACTCTTACGCAGTACAAAACTAGAAACTTATCTCTATCCTCTTAGATCATTTCGTGATAAAGCTAACCTTCTAAGCCATGCTTCAGATCAAAAGTCCCCTTGTGTATACTTAAAAGTACAACTATCTCATAGCTCCAATGGTTGAAGCCCTTCCAAGTCTGCGTCAGGCTTATATCCATATTGCACTTTGCTATCATCCATTCTTCATAAGGTGAGTAAAAATCTTCTGCATGGAGCTCCTAGAATGCAGTGCTTAGCCAAATCTACTCCATTCCCTTTCAAAATCAATACTAAACTAACAGGAAGCAGACTCTCAACTGATCCCTTAAATCTCTTTCTCAAACATGATGTTGCTCTTACTTATGAATGAAACTATGCAAAAGGGCCTAATGAAGTCATGGTGATCAATGTGAGGGGGAGTGAATTCTCCTTCTTCATAAATCTTGATGATACAACTATTCAATGCTAATACTATATGTCATTGAATCATTCTCTTAAGCATTCTCCTTATCGTGGATGACATGAGATCCACCTCATCATTTCTCAAAATCCCTGGGGGGTTCCCTTGCCTGTCCTTGGCAAAGTTGTAACAACAACCACATTGGATGGTTATTCTGCCTTTGCCTCACATCCATTTTTGTGGCTTGAAAAATGTCTTCTTCTTCAATAATCTAGCTCAACCTCTATCACTTAAGTTGAACACATAGTTGAGGATCTTCTTCTCATCATTTTCTGAGAATACCATGGTGTGCAACTCAAGTTCTTCGAGGATAAGCAAAAACTGTCCTTTAATTTCCTCATAATACTTGAATTCTTGTTACCAGACCCTACATATCTTTTCCAACTCAAACCTGGGAAACTTCTGCAAGCGTCAAGGCTACTCCTCTGACACGGCTTCTGAAAAGATTCATGGTTGTTGTGGCTCTGCAAACCGTGGTATGCATGGCTTTACATCTGGATGCTCTGCACATCTAAACATCATGGAGGTGGTTGTATATTTTTCAAAAGTCCTGTAACACTCCAGATGGAGAACATTACAACTTGGGCAGTTCATAAACACTCATGTTGTTGATGTCTGTCTTGGTATCTTTGCATTGCATGTAGGGCATCCCGCTCAAAGTTGCTTAGGGATCTCTTAGGGTGTAGGCTCTAAGAAGATCTTTAGCTCATCCTTTATATTTGGAGGGAAAGTGAAACTCTCTCTACAGAGGCACCAACTAAGTCTCTATCAGCATTGTAATCGTGGACTGTATGTGACCAACTGTCTCCATCAAGTTTTGTGCATCTGGAACTTTTTTACCTTCTTCTTTTTCAATGATGAGTCTTCCTTAACATTGATTATTAGCAATGATTGTAGTCCATCTGTTTCTCTGCGACTGACTATTCTCATCAAGGGGCCTTCATAGTCCACTTTAACTTATCCATAATCCAAGTAGAAATTTATACTGTCATTTTCTATCGCTTTCTTTTTTTCAAGTTTGAGATTCAATCCATCTTTAAAAGAGAAGATTAGCCTCTATCCCAATATTTTTATGCAGTCGAAAGGAAAACATCAACATGCTGAAACTCAAGATGAACAAGAATAATAGAAGTTATTATTAAATGGTTTCTAAGTTACACATATGTAAGCATTTTATTTAATTTAACTTTATGAAATCCAAATTTTGAATAGGGAATTTAGAAGTTCAAATCTTATTTCATTAAAGTAAATCTTATTTAACTAAATTTTTATTACAAATTCTCTTTGGACCCAGACACAGACATTGGTCACATAGACATTCTCATGACAAGTATTACTTATAAAATTCATTTTAAAGAACGTGAAGTTTCATAGTATTTCTTTAAATATCATCCGTTGATTGACAACATGGGTCTCTCACCTTGGGAATCCACTAGACGAAAAGATCCTCTTTAATAGACCGTCTGTACCATGAACGGTCACCTCCTAAGTTGGTTCAAAATTTCCATCTTTCTTGCAGTGTGAAAGAATAAAACTTCGGAGAACAAGTACAAGGTCACCAAATTTGAACGTCCTTGGGCGCACCAGTTTGTTGTGGGCCTAGATCAACTTTGACTGGTAAAGTTTCAAATTTTCTTGCACCAATAACCACTTCCCTTTGAGATTTTTGAATTCTGAAAGTTTGAGCTTGGCATTGTCTTCTACTGTAATCTGGTGAGCGGTGGTGACTCAGAGAATAGGTAGTTGAACCACCAATGGAAGTACTGCCCCTTACATGAGCATGTAAGGTTTAAATTGTGTTGGAGTCCTGAACGTCATAATGTATGCCCACAAAGCTGTTAACAACTTCTCGTGCCTAGCTCTTTTATTATCATACAATGTTTTTTTTTAAATTTGCACGAGCGTCTTTTTGAAAGCTTCAGCTAGGCCACTCGTTCTGGGGTAGTAGATTGTAGAATACCTCCAATCTACTCCTTGTTGTCTGATGAAGTTGTTGATCTTAGTGCTCTTGAAAGCTCAACCATTGTCTGAAATAACTCTACACTACACATCAGAACGGAAGACAATTTGATTTCTGAAAAATTGAAGAACATGCTACAATGTAACTTCTCGTAACAGACCTAATTTTGCCCACTTTGAGAAGTAATTTGTGGTTGTTGTGTCATTTCAAAGATGGAGGGTTTATAGGTCCCACTATGTCCGTACCCCAACACTCGAAAGGACACGATGCAATCATTAGATGTAGCATATTCAGAAGTTGGTACAAGATCACGACATGTACCTAGCACTGGTGACATTCATTAGAAATGTCCATACAATCTACCAGCATCACAGACCAGTTGTACCCGAGTCTCTTAATCTTCATCTTCATCTTTGGTCGTGACATGTGATCTCCACACAATCCTATTTGTACTTCTTCAATAATATTATGCGCTTCTGCTTTGCTCAGACATCGTAGCCACTTCTGAACGAATGACCTTCTATAGAGGACATTTCCTACCAGAGCATATGATAGGGCTCTTCTCGTTATGTGATATGTTATTGATTTGTCATCTGGTAGCCTTCCTGTTTGTAAATATTCTATTAATTCCTTGCTCCATTATTTGATATCGTCAGTCACTGCAGCTACTATCTCTTTCTTTCCAAGCTTTTGTAAACTGTCCAGGACTACCTGTGACAGAGCTTGACATCCTTGTACTGTAATATTAATGGAATCCTCTAATGGACATTACAATTCCTTAGCAAGCATGGCTAAAGCGTCTACATGGGCATTGTCTTCCCGAGGAGTCTTATAGAGTGTCACACTGGGAATCTGTTCTAACAAATTCATCATATACTGATGATATTTTGTTATTCTTGGCTTCATAATCTTGTACTATCCGATAACTTGTTGAATTACGAGTTGTGAATTACCATTGATGGCAATGTCTGTTATGTCCATTGATATTGGCAACTCTAATCTGGTGATCAAAGCTTCATATTTCACTTCATTATTGGTACACAGATCCGTCAAGTATTAATAAAATGTCAACACTGCTTGATCTGGTGTAACAAAAATCAAACCAATTCCTCCTTTGCCTGTAAAACTGTGTGATCATTTATCTCTTTTGGCTGACGAAGCTCCATCAAAGTACATCTCCCAAATGTCGAGCACTAGATGATTCCACTTATAATATTTGTTCATCTGGTAGGTCTTCATTGAGATGGGACCCAGCTGGAAGAGGGCGCACTGTAAGAAAGTTTTCTAAAATATGTCCTTTGATAGCACAAAGGGGTATGAAAGTTATATCAAATTCCAATAAGGTCATTGACCACCTTCTTAAGCATCAAAAAAGTGTTGGTTGGGTCATCAAATATTGCAATAGATTAACTTTCAAAATAACAGTTACATTGTGAGAAAGCATGTAATGTCTAAGCTTCTAGGCAATGAAAATCAAAGCTAGACAATGTTTCTCAAAAGTAGGATACTTTCCCTTCACCGATATTGGACGTCGACTCAAGTAATAGAGTGCATTTTTTTTACCTTCGTCATTGACCTTAGCTAACAAGGCTCCAAGAGAGTGTAATTAAGTATTGTTTGATATCCTCAATGGTGGCATTTCACTTCCTAAATAATCTTAGCATCCATTTTAATCACAACCAAGAAGGGCTGACACCTACCTGATAAATTAGATAAAAAGAGTCTCAAGTATGTCGGTTTACCATGAAAGGATCATAACTGCTTCAAGGCCCTACGAGGCAGCATTTCTAAGATGGCTTCAATATTATCTGGGTTAATCTTGATTCCTTGATGATGAATAATGAATTATAGAAATTTCCTAGAGGTAACACCAAAGGTTCACTTTAAGGGATTCATTGAACTTGATCCTTAAATCATACAAATGGTCTATTCGCTGCTTGCTTTTGATGACCATGTTGTCCACATAGCACTCCACTTGGTTATGGATGAAGCCATAAAAAATCTTCATTATAGCTCTCTGGTAGGTTGCCCCAGCGTTCTTCATCCCAAACAGCATCTGTGTAGCAGAAGATTCCGATCGGTGTCCTTAAGGCTATAAGCAATGCGCCTTTTGAAGTCATTTTAATCTAATTGTACCCTGACGATCCATCCATAAAGGAGAAAATCTTGTGTGTTGATGCAATGTCCATCATTAACTCTGATATCGATTATGAGAACTCATCTTTTTGACATGCTTTGTTTAAGTCCCTGAAGTCAACATACGCTTGAATTTGTCCATTTTTCTTCTTAACCGGAACGAATTTGGCTAACCATGTAAGGAATTTTTCTTCTCTCACAAAGTTAGCATATATTAATTTCTTCACCTCGGTGATGACTTGTTGTTCTATTTTGAGGCACATTCTTCTGGGAGCCTGTTTCACTGGGGTCATTCCCTTATCAACTCTAAGTCTGTGAACTGCAACATCCTAGGATAGTCTTGGCATTTCATCATAGCTTCAAGAAAAACAGTCCTTGAATTCATATAGCAACTTGATCAAATTTGTACACTTTCCCTTGCTGTGTAGAGAACTTCCGAAGGTATGTCAGGCCTGCTTCTCAGTCCAGAGGTTAACTTCCTTTAATTCGTCAAGTGTTGACTTAATTTCTTCTTCAAACTCTAGCAAAGCATTATCTATTGCAGAGTCTTCAAAATAATCTTCTACCTCAAGAAAACCTCTTGCAGTCTGCTATTAACAACCATGCCAAATTTTGAATCATCGATCGATCCTATCGTACCAAATTTGAGAACCTCTCTCGAGTTGAGAGTTTGACCTTTAACATTCCACAACTTCTCAAAAAGCCATAGTTTATCTTTTAGCATTTATTTTGGCACATTACCCTATATAATTATTTTGTTTACACATGGAGAAAACTAATCAAACAATATATTTATGAATTCATTAGAATCGCCTTCTTCCAAATTTAAATGATTTTCTAAATTTGAAGAAGGAGAAGCACGGTAAAACTTGATCAGTTTCAAACCAACACCCTGGACTCTCAATCTTGTGAGGGTGGATCGGAGATAAGGTCATGGCGTGCAGGTAGTGGTTTATCCGATCATAAATTGACTCTTATTCATTTACTTTTGTATCCTCCATGGAGATAAAAAACTCCAGCTTCTTTGATTTATTTTCAAGGTTTAATCTTTAGACTTATCTTCATCAGAGCTTCCTTCCATGTCGATGCTGATGGTTGGTCTTGTCCGTTCAACAATCATGCTAGTTCTTCCTCATCCATGTCTCGGCCTTGATCTTGGATGTATGGGCTAAAAGAACCTACACCAACTCATTGCAGAGGAGTGGCAGAAGATCATTGAAGCAAAGTTGAATGGCCTCTTTCTTGTGATCCCTTTAAACTTTCAATATTATTTGACACAACCTCTTGGGAAAAGGCAATCTTCTTCATTGGAGCATAATAGGCAGCATCTTTGTGGATGCCTACTTTATGAATTAAGTACGATTGTAAATCTCCCATGTTGCAGTGTTCTTGTCCTTCCTTGTAGTACTTGATGCACTTGTGCAAAGATGATGAAACCATATTATGCTCATGAATCCATGGTCAACCAAGCAAAGCGTTGAAAGTGGTTTATGTGTCGATGATATGGAACTTAGCCCATGTTACTAGCTCTTCAACCTTCATGCATAGTATAATCAACCCAAGCACTCTTTCTCCTTTCTAATTAAGTCTTATTAACATTATTTTATCGGTGGTAAGCTTATGAGCATTGATTTCCAAGTACACTAACATCCGTAGACTCATTAGGTTGAATGACACTGTGGATCTACAAAAATTCTGGAAAGTACAAATCTGTCAATGTTGACAGAAAAGTTTAGCGGTTATTTCTGGTCGGTAGTACCAAGTAGAAAGTATTCATTGGTGAAGGTTACCCCAGGTTGTTCCTTTAACAAACAAAATTCTGAGGATGTGTTGGTTAACTGAGCTAATGAAATTTCTGAATCAAGTAAAGCCCTGATCAGGGGTTACATCATCTTCTTTAATAGGATCAGAGCATCATAGATGTTTAGTTTGGCTGGCAACATCATAAGAAAAGTTAGTATGATATAATCCACTTTATTGATACCTCTAAATTTCACTTGATTATATATTTATTCCACTGGTGGAGGCAGCTCTTCTTGAGTAAATAATTTTTTTTTCATTTTTCCATTAGAGTCATTCTTGGGGTTAATACCTTCCTACTTCTCAAAATATTTTTTGTGATCTCTTTCTATTTTGACATCATAGCCAATTCTTCTAGTGTTGCTTCTGAAATTAAAAAGTCTAAGTTGATTGCAATTGGTGTTCCTTAGCATCCAAGGGTTGTGTCCTTGCTCTAAGAACTATCGTAGCCAGTGTTGTCGACGTTTGCTTCATCTTCAATAACGTGTTCGTCGGACCTATGTATGATTTGAGGATCATTTTTGGAATCAAAGTAAAGGTTAGGCTGGTTATAGTCAGTTATGTTATAACTAGCGAATTCAAAATGTAGCCAAAATCATAATTCTTATATTTAAGAGAATTTGGAGGGTAAAAAAGATAGTCAAACACATTCTGCAGTTCGAGGAATTTCTCCCCAAAAGTTGAAACAACTAATCTAATGGGGGAAACCCTTATCCTATGCTTCGTGCTATCAATCTTCATCTCGTGCATGATCTCATCCTTCTTGCTCTTTTACGTAATCTCCATCTTTGGCCTAGCAAGTTGCAAACTCTAAGCGGTGGCTTGCACCGAAGTATTCTAAATCTGATATAGTATCTTCTTGGATGATCGATTCCAAAATGTGCTCTAGCCACCCTCATCTGAGTACAGATCAATCCGAGTGATTGGCTTGGCCAAAATCATATTTACAGAACCTCTTTTAGGTTCTATTAAATGCTTTTTCAAAATTTTTATATTTCACTTTCTGAATTTCATCTCAAGGAAACCCTTGAAAATGAAGCAACCATCTATAGTGTGTCTGAGTAATCTATGGTAAGGGCAATAGATGGGGTGATCCTTCTTATCAACCTCAACTGGCTTCTTCAGATATGGCAATCTGAATTCAGGCTTCTTCATCAAATTTCTGAACATCTTTGCCGCGACTTCATTCTTGAAAGAGTACACTCTATTCTACTTTTCTACCATAGTCACACCCTGTCGACCATCTATCTTGTATGGTCTCCGCTGAAAAAACATCTGGCCATACTGACTGCTAGCCAGACTGACTGTACTGCTGAACTTCTTGCGTCTGAGACTTACAATGTTATTATGATTGTTGGGAACCCTAACGAGAGTACTCGACTTGATTCCTCATTGGTTTCTTTCCCTTATCAATCATTTCCACTGTCACATACCTCTTCTAGAATGCCTTGGGTGATCTGGATTCTTAACCTTGTCCAAGAACTCCATATGCTTAACCTCCTCCTGTTGATTGCTGGCTTTGCTGAGTAACTTTTTAAATGACTTGATTGTATGTCCCTTGAGCATTAAGGCTATTGTACCATGAAGTCTTTTGAGTAGAATCTCAATCACATGTTTTTCTTTTGGATGAGGTTCACATTTCAAGCTCAAGTTCTTCCATCTCAAAATATTGTCAACCATGGTCTCATTGGATTTTTGTCGCTCCACCACGATATCTCTTTTGGTGACATTGTACTACGCTCTAGAAAATCTCTTCATGAACACGTGCTCCAACTTGTCGAACATCTTCGCTGATCCATTGGGTAGCTCTGCATAAAAATCAAATGCTATCTCTGACAAACTGCTAATGAACTGGCAGAAAAGTAAGGCTTCATTGCATCTGACATTGCGACAACTCGCCTGGAAATGTGCTTTAGGTTGTCGATGTTTTTTTGTTCCAATAAAAGTCTTGAAGTTTTGTGGCACAAAGCCCTTGGGGTATGGTATGACATCTAACTCCTCTGGGTAATGTCTTCCCTTTGAAATTGATGCTCCTCTTTTAGATTTAGCTGAGGCCTCCCTCACTTGTTGCTCAACCAACTGCTTGATGTTCCTCTCTGGTAAAAAATTCTGAACTAAATCTTTATTTTTTGTTTCATCTTAGTTGGGAGAAGCGACCTCTTTCATGTCATCTGTTACATTTATAATCTCGAGCTGGTTGGCTTCTAAAGAAGCCATCTGTTGAGACTACGATTGTCCGTGCATCGTAGCCATGATAGCCGTGGTGGCAGCCTTCTCCTCCATCCTCTTATACATTCAACTAATTTGTTCATATTGTAGTTGAATAGCTCTTTACATGTCATCCGCAACGTTCTACTCGATAGAAAGTGGAGCATCGTTCACAGATGTAGCAGCCCTGGTCTCAATGACATTAATCTTCATGATTTTTTTTTCTGATTGTTTGTTAGTCCGTATAATAGGATATTACTAACTATGTAGCTAACTATATCTACATACCATGTTATATGCCACTCAACAATAGCATAAAGTTTTTCATCATGAATATTCTCATTTTGTTATCCTCATTGTTATTTTCTTTTCAATGTCCTACTAATTTATCCATCTTTTGGTCCAATAAAGGTAAAGGAAAGTGATGCTTTGTAGTAGTGGTATTTAATTTTTTATAGTCAATATAAATTCTCCATCCAGTGACTTGTCTTGTTGGAATTAATTCATTCTTTTCATTTATGATAATAGTCACTCCTCCTATCTTAGGAACAAAATGAATAGGACTATCCTATGCACTATCTAAAATTTGATAAATAATACAACCATGCAACCACTTCAAAATTACTTTTTTAACACTTCTTTCATCAAAGGATTTAATCTCCTTTGAGAATAAGCCCTGATTTTACAATCATCTTCCATTAAAATTTTGTGCATACAGATCGAAGGATTGATTTTTTTAATATTTGCTAATGTCCAACCAAATGCATTTTATAATCTCTTATTGTGTCCTATATTTTTTCTTCTTGATCTTTAGTTAACTCTAAGGATATTATAACAGATAGAGTTGATGAATTTCATACAAAAATGCATACTTTAAATGCTTAGGAAGAACGTTCTTCTCAAGTTCAGTAGGTTTTTCTACTTAATGGATAAGAGATTTACTATTTTCAATACTATCCAAAATCTCAAAGTTCTCCTGAACAAAATTAGTATCCTTAGCATTTATCTCTAATGATTTTTCATTAAAATTACCTTCATTTTTCTATCAATTCCTTCTTGATCCAATATAACTTCATTTTTTTTCTCAGAGATCACTTGGCATTTTTCTTGATAAAGTTTAGCAATCATATAATCCAAAATATCCATCATATAATATTTTTCTTTAACAGGATACCTCATTAACTATGGAACATTAAATGTTACTTCCTGGTCATTAACTCTCATGGTTAACTCTCCTTTCTGCACATCAATCATAGCACATTTGTTAACAAGAAAAGGACTTCCCAAAGTAATAGGAATTTTTTTATCTTTCTCCATGTATAGCACAACGAAATCCATAGAGAAAATAAATTTTTCCACCTTTACAAGTAAATCTTCTATAACCTCATTAGCATAAGTAATAGATTGATCAGCTAATTGAAGAGTTACTGTAGTGGGAGAAATCTCTCCTAAGTCTAACCTTCAAAAAATTAATAAAGGCCTGAAATTAATGCTTGCTCCCAAATCACATAAAGCTTTTCCATAAAATTTCTGTCCAATCGCACAACTTCTTGTGAAGCTATTAAGGTATTTAAGCTTTTGAGGAAGCTTCTCTTGAATTATTGCAATATATTTTTCACTTAATGCAACAGTCTCATAAGCTTCAAACTTCATCTTCTTGTTTAATATATCTTTCATAAATTTGGCATATCTAGGCATTTGTTCCAAAACTTCAGCAAACAGAATATTTATTGTAAGCTTCTTAAATATCTCAAAAAATTTTGAAAATTAGTTATCATGCTTTTGTTGTATCAGTCTTTGAGGAAAAGGTGCTTGTGGTTTTTCTAAATAATTTTTAGTTTGAGAGACTGGTTGTTCTGGGTCTTTAGAAATAATGTCTTTAGGTTCTTTAGTCTCTCTCTCAAATTCAAGCTCTTTTAAAATTCTAAATTTTAATTCCTTTCCAATCCTAAGTTGAAAATCTTTAATTTGCTCTTCTTTTGTTCCTTTGTCTTTAGGATTAACTTCAACATTACTAGTAAGTTTCCCCTGGGTCTATTGCTAAGTGCGGTAGCAATTTATCCCAATTGATTCTAAATATTTGTTATTTCAGCACTTTGACTTGGCATCTAATTACCCATTTGCAAAACTACTTCTTCTATAGACAACTTCTTTTCCTTAAATTTTTTGTTGTTAAAGCCAGGAGGACAAGAAGGTCTATAGTTAAAATCACTCTGATTGTTTCAGTTTCTGTTGGGTTTGCTTGATTGTTCCCCCAGTGTCGATTTCCACCACCAGAATTGTTTCAGTTAAAATTAGGTTGGTTTTTCCAACCTGGGTTATAAGAGTTGGAATATGGGTTATTATGTTTATTAGCAATTGCATCTACCATTTCTAATGATTTAGAATCATTAGATTGTCTTAATAAATTTTCTTCACTTGGTTGAGGTATTTAACAAAAATTTATAACATAGTTATCTAACTTCTTATATAATGAAGCGACTTGAGCTACTAAGATGGTAAATGCATCATTATCATGAATATTAGCCACTTCTTTTGGATTTTCCCATTCTGAGGGCCATTGAAAATTTTTAGTGGTCATTTCTTCAATTAAGGGATGAGCTTTATCAATTGATTTTGACATTAAAGATCCTCCAACAAAAGCATCAATTATAGATTTAAGGGATTCTATTAACACATTATAAATTGTTTGATTAACTAACTATTCAGGTAAAGCATCATGTGGACACTTCCTAAGGAGTTCCTTAAATCATTCCCAAGCCTCGTAAATTGACTCCCCTTCAAACTAAATAAAACAAGTAATACCATTTCTAAGTTTAATAGTTTTTTAAGAAGGAAAAAATAATGCCAGGAATTTTTATGCCATTTCTCCCGAAATTTTAATAGATCCAGGTGTTAGTGAGTTAATACATCTTATCTTTATCCCTTAAAGATAAAGGAAAATGTCTAAGTTTAATCGCATTGTTTGATACGCTATCATATTTGAATGTATCACAAAGATCTAGAAAACTCGCAAGATATAAATTAGTATCCTCAGTTGGTGTTCCCCCAAATTAATTGTTTTGTACCATTTGTATTATTACAGGTTTCAGTTCAAATGAGTTAGCCGCTACAACAGGAATTTGAATACTTAAATGAATTTCATTCGTTACAGGGTTAGCATAGTTTCTTAAAGGTCTTTGTAAATTTTTATGTTCATTTTCATTAATATAAGTTTTAATGTTATTTTCTGATTTGCATGCCTTTTTTTGAAAATTGTGAAATTGTTTTTGCTTTCGAATTCTTCTTATGGTTCTTTCTAATTCAGAATCATAGGGTACTAAACCTTCAGATCTTGAACTTTGCATACAAAAAGTAAATTCAAAAAATAAAATACTAAAGCAATAAAATTAAATTAACTATTTTTTCTTTTTTTGGTTTTTGTAATTTTTTATATAAAATTTTTGAATTTTTGTAAGTTTTTTTGTAATTTTTGAAAATTTCAAATAAGTAAGAATAAGATTATTAGCAATCAAAAATAATGTTTCAAAAATAATTCCTAATAAAGATTTTCTTTTAAAGTTTCGTTATTTTGTCACTTTCCTGACAACGGCGCCAAAAACATGACCCGACCCGCAATTACACAGATATTTATGCTCTATAACATGCCAAGAACTTGACCAAAATTATATTTAGCGGCTAGTGAGAAAAAATGTAATCATGTTAAAGAAATGGTTTTCTCACAAGTGGTAGTACGCAAGTATACATATCGTTTCAAGTAAAATAGAGTTTTCTTGAAAAACCCCTTTATCGATCCCACGAGGAAGCCGAAAGCAGGTAAACAATACAATGAAATACAAGAAATTTGAATTTAAGAAAACATTACTTACAAATGCATAGACTATCTAAAGATGAAAATTAATTTTACAAAATTCTATAATATGTAAATAAAAGTAAATTAAATGACTTAAATAATATTCATAAAGAGACTTTCTCCTTGCCAATAATTCATAATGAGTTAAAGATTTCAAATTTTTTTAAAAAACATAAATGTGGTATTGTGACAAATATGAGAATACTTATTTATTTACTTTCTTTTGAATTATGCAAAGAACATTGGCTAATAAAAAGTTGGTGTCGGTACGTATAGATGTGTTGGGTAGGATCTAGTCTCTCACTCCTAGATTACCCACAGTGCCCACTTTATAGGACCTACTATTGACCCATAGTTCCAATCTCTAGACCAAATTTATAAAAGAATCTAGCCTGTCATCCTAGAAACATCAATTTTATGCCTAATAAAGCTTATCTCCATATTTATAGGCACCCCCCATTAGACAATTGTGACTACGCTTTCCAAGGTAGAATGTGTTACAAGTCAAGAAATCACAGCCCTTTTAGGGTCTATAAGTTTCTCAACAAATTTTAGCAATAAAGTGACCAATTAATAAAGTAAATGAAGGACCGGTAAAAAAATCAACACAATTAATAAAGTAAATGCAGGTGCAATTTTTAGTAATTAACAAAGTAAAAAATCACTTACTTAATTACTTCATATTGCAAGGAGAAATAAAAGAAAACTTCTAACGAAGCATGGGGATAACCAAGCAAAATATTTTTCTAAAACTCCAATCTGAAGTACAATACTTAAGGACAAAGATATAAAGAATTTTATGGAATTTTCCCCCAAACACTCTTTTGAAGTTCTCTGACTTCTCTAGCTCCAACAACACTTACAAGACTGACAAACTCCAGAAATAACAAAGACTCATAAGGAAAACTTTTCACACACATAACACACTCACACACTATGAGGCTCTCTAAATCCAACCCCCTAGCCCCTTTAGAATTAATCAATATTTATGGAGCTTCAATAATGACAAAAGGGTTCTTCAGACAACTCTTCAAAATTCATCCACAATAAATGAATCTTCTAGAAAGTAACCTTGGAAACTAGGCGCCCAACTGTCACACTTCGGTGCTAGCCAATTTCTGTATCTAGCTCTTAGATGTCTTATCTTGGAGCCTACGCTCCAGTTCGGATGATTTGGCTCTTTTCTTCAATTTAGCCCATTTTTCTCGTTTTTGATGTATTTTTTCTCCTTCTTACACAAACTCTTTTTCTTGCACCTGCAACCAAAATCATAAAAATACCCTTCATTAAAACATAATATCCTAAAAAATTGAGCATAAAATGTGCATCAAAAATAGGAAATTTTAAGGTGGATCAGATACTTCTGTCAAACCACTAGTCTGAGAGTAATAAGCTGATGCAAATTGATATTTGATTCCATATTTTTTAGTTAAACATTTCAATTATTTTGTTCTTCAAATAACTTCCCCTATCCGTAATGATTACTCTCAGCATTCGAAATCTTGTAAAAATATTTTTCCTTAAAAATTTTGCAACACTTTTAGCATGACATCGAGGTAAAGCAACCACTTCAATCCATTTTGAAATCCACAATTTTTAAAATATAAATTTTTCTACAAGATGGTATAAATGGTCCCATAAAATCTAAACCCCAAATATAAAAAAATTTCAACTTCAAGTGTAAAATTTAGGGGCATTTCATTTCTTATCAAAATATTGCCTGCTCTTTGACATCTATCATATGTTTTTATATAGTAATTAACATTTATAGATAGTGTAAGTGATGTGAGTGGATTTAGTGTGTTAATTTTGCCAATATTTTACAATATTACAAAATACAGACGGTAGATACAATAGCGAATATGTAAATTGATCCCAACAAAATAACTTCAGCTAAAATAGTTTTATCTTTTAAAAGTCTTTAAACTGTCAAATCCCCTTTAAAAATAATGCAAGTATACATATCGCTCAAATAATAAAGGGCTCTAAAGGAGTCCTAGATATCGATCCCACAGGGAAGTTGGAAATGACTATAAATAAGTTCTTAAGAATATAATGTAAATTACAATTTTTAGAATTACATGAAAGGCAAAGTACGAAGTTTGAATATTAAGTAACAAGTGAGTGCTATATAAAATACAGTTGAAAGACAAACTAAACTAGTTGCTAAACTTTTAAAAGTAAACTTAGGAAAATTAAATTAAGTTTTTGATACGGAAAGTTCAAATTTAAGAAAGCATCATTCCCCTTGACAATGAGTATATGAATTGTGAAGAAATTAAAATCATTCAAAAAAGAATATATATAAAAACTGTTTTGTGCCAAATAGGAGCAATCCTATTTCTTAACCTCTTCCGAGTGCATAAAGAACATTGACTAATCCAGAATTTGGTCGCTAATTCCGTGGTTAGGCTGGGAGGATACCACCTTTCACTCCAAATCTCCCACTACTCCATCACCTGAGGACTAACAATCTCGCATCAGTTTCCAATCAACTGGACTAAATTGGGAATTTTAATATGTTACCTTAAATTCTCCAATTCATCATCCAACAAAGAATATTTGTTTATTTATTTGCACCCAACTCCACTGATGAAATACTCTACCATGAAATCAAATTTGATTCTCCCTAAGTTGTAGAAATCAAAGCCCTTTTAGAACATATGTTTCTCAGTATATTTTAACAATTCAATTAGCCAGATCGAAGTTCAAATCATCACAAATTATTAACATTAAAAACTATGCAAAAAAAATCAATTCTTCAAAAAATCATATCTCAAAGTAGGGAGAAGGATAAATAAGACTACTCAGAATTCATGAGAGGGATACAATAAAACATGGATTTCATATATAATAATAGGTTCAAAAAAAAAAGAAATAAAAGACAACTTATCTCACAATCCTTTTTAAGAAAATCCTTAGAAGTTCTCTCCAGGACTTTCTCTCTTTACAAGAACTCTCAATTCTTTCTTAGAAGAATAATGAAGAATAAATCTCTCACCTTCCCTCTTCTCTAACAATCCTTGAAGAAAATCTCTAAGCCCTTGACTTTTTCTCTCTCTCTAACTCTCCTTCACGCCACTCTAACTTACGCCCCCCAACAACTCTTCTTCATGCCACTCTAACTCACACCCTCCAAAACTCCTCTTCAAGCCCTCAACTTCCCTCTTATTTAGCAAAGGCTTCCTCCCTCCAAAAATAATTCAAAATTCCCTCAAAAATTCTATCCAAAAGTCAATTCTTTTGAATTCAAAAGACTTGTCCGTTGATCCAAGAGACATATCCCTTCATAAAAGAACCTTCCAAAATGTATAGATGCATTGAATCACTCCAAGGGGTGTTTAGCATAAGTATCCCTATGGAAATTTGCGCAAAATTCATCTCGAATTGCCTTAACCGGAAAAAGTCGCCCCTTGCGCAACTGACACCAAATATGGCGCATCATGCACAAACTCTATGTCAAATGGCACATCTAGCACCAATATGGTGCATCATGTGCCAGTTTCTTGAAGACCACACTATTTTGGGTTTCGGAGCATCTTGCGCCAATTCGGTGCATCATGCGTCAATCCGGCTCATCTTGTGCCAGAATTCAAAAATTTGGTGTTTTGGCTCCAAATTTTGTCATTTTGCTCCAAATGCCTAAAATTAATATACCTACAACAAAAACATGAAAATACCCTTCTTTAAAGTGCATTATCACCACAAATAAGTATAAAATATATACTTAAAATGACATATTATTTTGGTGTAACAAAATCCCCCAAACTTAAATGTTATTTGTCCTCAAGTGACACTTTTGCTACATAGAAGCATATGACTTAAGATAGAGACTAACATCTAACTTCTATACTTTTGTTCAATAAATAAAATAGTAAAATTTAAGAAAAACCTTTAATAACTTAGATTCAAATTCTAAGTTTAAGAGTACTTAGTAGTCAATTTTAAGCATTTTGAATCTCTATTATTTTTAAGAAGTATTGTAATTTGTCATGTTAAGGATACTTAGAATATTCATATGAAAAAGAACTTCATGAAAAATTAACTAATAATGCTACTAATATTCCAATATAAGTTTATAAAATGTAATAAAGCTTTTTCCTAAGGTTGATTCAAGTGAAGCCAATTTTTGATTAAGCATCTCCTCAAGCTACTTTTTTTTCTTTTCTTTTCATTTTCTTCTCTTTCTATTTATTCTTTCATAATTGAGCATTATTATATCTAGATTGCCTTTAATAGTTTTAAACTTCACTATCCTCTTCTTAAAGTTAAAACCCTTAGTTTTCTTCACTTTATAAATTCATATTAGTTTATGATTTTCATAAAGTCTCATTCTTTTCTTCTTACATGAAACAAAATTCTTAATACTTCAAAAATACAATTTCCTTTACATTAAATAGAAAAACATAGTCTTATCTTATCATACCAAATATCTTTAACTTCAGAATTGACCTTTATTATTAAAAATTTTTACCTAAATTTACCATAATTTTCATAAACATAAGTATAGTTATAATAAGTAAAATCTTAACATCCCAGGTCATGTTAAATTAATTTTAAGATTATTGTTACTTAAGGACAAAAAAAATTAGTTTACTTATTTTTAAAAGAATTTTTTCTTCCCCATAAACTTAAGTTTTTAGGTATTTTAAAAATAACGTGTAGAGGATTTCTAACTATGAAACTGGGCTCTAGTATACTACAGGTACTAATTTTAAAAATACATACATGATTTAAAGCATTAAATAATATATGCTAAAGAATTTGCTGAGAAAAAAAAACATAAATAAAAATTGAAAATACTAAAAATACTGAAAAAAAAAAATATTCAGTTACTATCACAATTTTAGGTTCACAACACAAAGTAAAAGTTTTTACTACAACAGTTTCAAATGCCAACCAAATAACATCCAAACTTCATACAAACAAACAAAAAACCAAACAAATAAACTAAACTACAAAAAATATCAATCTTCATCGCCTTTCTCATCATCATCATCATCTTCTTTTTCTTCTTCTACTACATCATGAATAAGAGCTTAAGGAGTGAAGCTGGGGCAAGTAGGAAATTCCACATTAAATTCAACCCTTAGATATCTCAACATAACATCCTCAAAAGTTATATCATGTTGAACTTTCCTCTGTTGATACTCATCATTATAAGCATTTCTTGCTCCAATCTCTCTAATCTGGTTTTGAATATTTACTATATCCAATTATTGAATCCTGAGTTGGCCCATAATGTTTTCTAGTGATGCAAGGCAAGGAGTAGCTGCCCCTGCAGCTGATGTAGATGGTCTATCACTTCTTCCACCCTTAGATTCAACAAATGATTCAGCTCTGTGAATCATGAGTCCCAATATGATTTTGTGGTTGAAGTCTTTCCTCATTTTTATGAAACTCTACTCCTGATTGCTCACAAAAAGTGAAAATTAAGGCAGGGTAACCCAAACCACTAGCTGTAGAGCTCTTAGCTATGCTCCGTGCATGATGACCTATGAGAGCACCAACATTTATTGCTTTCATGTTCTGGATGAAATAGTCCAATATAGCTCTATCCTTCATTACATCAACTAGAAGATTTTTTGGTAGTAATTTATCAAAAATGATGTGGTGTCGTACCTTTGACTGAATAGTCAACATAGAAGCGGAGAAGTTAACTATCTTATCATTTTTAATCCTCCATTCTCATCTTTTATCAATCATAAAGGCAATCACTTCATTCAAAGATGAATCAATCATCATTAATGCAGCATATTCATCATGAAATACATTCCTCAGCCCATAAAAAATATTGATCCTTTCTGTAATACATTCAACTTTCTTACCTCTCACAGGGATGTGGTCGTAATCAGTGAATATCAAGTTGACATAAAACTCCCGAATCATTCGTACAATCGCTACTACAGTGAAGTAGCTAAACTGTTCCAAATTTTTTGCAAGGATGAACTGCTCGATCTCGCCTCCCAGGTTAGCAAATGCTCACTCTTGGATCAATCTTCTCGATTCTATTTATGTGTTATGATTATGTTGGGCCTTCAAATTAACAAATCTTCATGCATCAAAATCATCTGAATACCTTCCTCTTTTCACTCGTGGAGCTGACCAGAGGAAAATATGTTGAGATTTTCATACCTATTTTATATTTTTTAATGATATTACACTTTAAAGAAAGGTATTTTTGATGTTTTGTTATAGGAATGATGAATTAGGGTCATTGGAGCAAAAATATGCAAAAAGGAGCGAATTCGAAGCGAAAAGGACAAAATGTGGAGATTTGAACTAGGCCACCGACGGTGCCCTCGACCGCGCCAACGTCGAGTTATTACTGAGGCTACTAGATAAAATTATTAGAAGTCCATCGAAGGCACCCTCGGGCCAGCCGACGGCGCCCTCCAGGCCGCCGACGGCGAGCTCGATGGTTATGCCTAGTCAAGCTTTGGATAATGCCAAATTTTGAATTTTGAAGGGATACTTAGGCAACTCTTGGGAAAGCTCATCCACAAC
The DNA here is from genome assembly GCF_001263595.1 of Phalaenopsis equestris. Classification (NCBI taxonomy): domain Eukaryota; kingdom Viridiplantae; phylum Streptophyta; class Magnoliopsida; order Asparagales; family Orchidaceae; genus Phalaenopsis; species Phalaenopsis equestris. The sequence continues at coordinate 5,835 of NW_018238819.1, read as the reverse complement.
TTTTAAAGACTATTTTGGCCAAAAATTGGAGAGCCTGGAGAAGGAGGGAAAGAATCTAGGGAGTAAAGGAAGTGCTAGAGGGAGTTCTTAGAGATTAGAAAGGTTTCAATATTGTGAGGAATTCTTCGAGAAATTGTAAGAGTGGAGGGAAAATGAGAGATTTCTTCCTCCTTGCTACTTTGAAGAGGAATTCTGTGTTTTGTAAGGAAATGAAGAGATTCAGAGGGACTTCGAAGAGGAATTCTGAGTGTTGTAAAGAAAGGAAGAGATTCAGAGGAATTTCTAGGAGTGTACTTGGGGAGTAACTAGAGATAGGTTATTTACTTGTTGTAGTTTGTATGACTTTGATTTTATATATGAATTTCAATTTTGTTGTGTTTTCTCCATGAGATCTCAACAGTTTTCTCTGTTTTTCTCCTTGTCTTGAGATTTGTGAAATGGTGATTTGAATTGGTGAAGCCATGAAATTGTTCAAGAAATTGTGATGATCTTTTCACTTCAATCTTAATTTACTTTAAATCTGGCCAATTGATTTGTTAAGAAATGTTGATTTTTACAAATAAAGTGAGGATTACATCCAAGATTCAGGGAGGTCAAAGCCCTTGGAAGTTGGGCGCATATAAATAGGGAAATGATAATATCGGGCGTAGAATTGGAGATTTTAGAGTGACAGACTAAAATCCCCAATTCGGTCCTATCGTTTGGGTGCTGAAGTG
>NW_018238819.1:4399-4750 GCF_001263595.1 Phalaenopsis equestris | reverse complement strand
TTCTAATCTTACTCCCTGTGGGATCGATATCTAAGACTCCATTAGAGCCATATATTACTTGAGCGATATGTATACTTGCGTTGATAAGTGTGACTTTAAAATTATTGAATATTTATTACGTCCATATTTATCTTATATTATTAAGCATATATAAAGTTATGGTCAAGTTTTTGGCACCGTTGCCGGGGAGTGAGGGATTGGGTGAGTGAGTCAAATCATGATTAGTGTAACAAATAAATTAGGATTATTAGAAAATTATTACTTGAATTGCAACGAATTTATATATTTAGTTAATAATATTATTGTGTACTGATTTCAAATTGTATGCGTAAATTTGAACCTGAAAATCTT
>NW_018238819.1:3412-4382 GCF_001263595.1 Phalaenopsis equestris | reverse complement strand
TGCTATTATCCAAATGGTACAAAACAATCAATTCGGGGGTACACCAAATGAAGATCTAAACTTACACCTCGCTAGTTTTTTAGAATTGTGTGCTACTTTTAAATATGACAGTCTCAAACGATGCTGTGAGACTTAGACTTTTTCCTTTTTCACTAAGGGATAATGCTAAGATGTGGTTAAATTCGTTACCACCGGGATCTATTAGAACCTGGGGAGAACTTTCACAGAAATTTCTATCCAAATATTTTCCTCCATCCAAAACTGCTAAACTTACAAATGACATAACATCATTTTGTCAGATTGATGGAGACTCGTATATGAAGCTTGGGAGAGATTTAAAGATCTTCTTAGGAAGTGCCCTCATCATTCATTACCAGATTGGTTTATAATTCAAACTTTTTATAATGGATTAGTGGGATCTCTTAGATCGATTATAGATGCTATGGTTGATGGTTCTTTAATGTCAGAACCTTTTGATATGACTTATTCCTTAATAGAAGAGATGGCTACCAAAAATTTTCAATCTAAGCGGGTAAATCCTAAAAGAGTAGCTAGTATCCATGATTCTGATGCAATATCTATGTTAGCTTCGCAGATTGCTGTAATATCAAAGAAATTAGATCATTATGAGATGAATTATTCTCCAACACCTCCTATGATGGAAGAGAATTCATCTCGGCTATTTGTCGATGTTCAACCTTCATATGAGACCTTAAATGCTTTTAATAGACCTAACAACCCTTATTTGAACTATTAAAACCCAGGTTGGAAGAGTCATCCAAAATTTAATTAGAATAACAATTCTTCTACAAATCAACAATGGGCAAAAAACCTAGTAAACCCATTAGGAAATTCATCCAACCAAAGAAATATTAACTATATACCTTCTTATCCTCAAGGATTTAATAGTAATACTCAAATTAAGGAGAAGAAGTTATCTATGGAAGAACTGATATTAAACATGGGTCAA
>NW_018238819.1:0-3357 GCF_001263595.1 Phalaenopsis equestris | reverse complement strand
AATATTGAAAACCAATTAGGGCATATCGCTACTGCGCTTAGTAACCGAACATTAGGAACTTTTCCTAGTACTATGGAACCAAATCCTAAAGACGAAGGAAAAGAAAAAATCAAAGCGATACAAATACGAAGTGGAAAAGAATTGGAAACAAGGGTACAAAAAGAAACAGAAACTGAAAAAGAGAAAGTGGATATCAAAAAAGAGAAGGATCATGAATACCCAGATTTAGAGTATCCAATTACACCAATGAAAATTACTGTGGAGAAACCTCCATCACCGTTTCCTCAAATATTGAAGCAACATAAACAAAATAAACAATTTTCCAAATTTTTAGATATTCTTAAGAAATTAATAGTAAAAATTCCCTTCGTAGAAGCTTTAGAGCAAATGCCCAATTGTGTGAACTTTAGGAAAAATTCAAGGTTAAAATAAAAAATTTCAAAGTTAAAGTGAGGCCCTTATCAAGAGAAGATGAAATCTAAGATTTTTGTCCTATGAAATCTTCTCTATTGCGCTCAATGTGAAGCCCTAGGTCAAGCCCAAGCAATAAAAATAAAGTTTTACTAATTGATTTTGCGATTTTTTAGGCAATATGGCATTTTTGGGAATTTGGCGCATCTTGCGCCAAATTTTGCGAATCATGCGCTAACTTTCTATAAAACAGAGCATCATGCGCCAATCTGGCGTATTTTGCGCTAACACCTTAATTTTTCCAGATTTCATTTACTGTGGAAATATGCAGTGCACCGCTTTATGTATACCTATAATTAATTGAAATGAACCTTTGTAAGCATGATTAAACATGAATCTAATATTAATCTTTCGCAAACAACACAAAACTCACTTTTATATAGAAAATCCACATTATTACAAACCAACATTTTTCAATTCAGCAAACTTCTTTTTCAGTGTTCAAAGCAAATAAAACATTCTAACACTGAAATCTAAATATCAAAATACCAAACAAAAACATCAAAATAGTTCAACATTAAAAGTAAATGCAATCCAAGACAATCAAAAAACTAAAACAAGCTGTATTAAGCAAAACATTCTGTGCATAAATTACGATCAAACATCTTCTTCACTCTCGTCCTCCTGAATATCTCCCACAGATTGGTAGTGTACATACAAGTTATAGAAGGGTCGATAAGGAAACTTATCAGTTGAATCCTCCCCAATCGAAGCATGTTTTTTGAACATACGTACCAAACCATCTTCAATACGACCAGTATGCTCAAACTATTCTTTATGTTTCTAATCCAAGTGATCTAACATTTCAGAAACATTTCCAATTGCATGCATAAGATTCTCCACCCCTTTTTATATCTTCTAAATCCTTTTCAAAAGTGCGTTCAAATTGAAGTAAGGCTTAATTGGTGATGAATTCTGGGATGCTTGATCCATCAGTAAATTCATATCTTCTCATCTCCCATTCCAATACAGTTGCAATAAACTTCTGGATCCATCGACTTCCAAGGAAGAAGCACTTTTTCCAACACTCATAAGGTACTTGCGATTGACTGCTTAGTAGAAAAATAGTGGATGGATGTCCAAGTCTAGTTGCAGATCCGTTAACAATCAAACCCAAAACTGATTTCATAATGATTGCTCATCAATAGGTTTTCCACTTTGAATATAGTAATTCAAAATAACACTCTCCTTTATTACCTTATTGATTTTCATAGTAGGAAGTAATTTCAACGTAATAAAGAAGTGTCATTCCTTAAAAGTAGGATTTAATAATGATGATAAAAAAACTTATATTTCCATCATCTCTGACCTATCAATTCGCATCTTCATCCGTAAGGTATCAATAGAGTTCATTCAGATTATCTCTTGTAGGGGTAAAATTTGTGTAATGGCAAGTTGAACATTTCCGATCATAAACATCTCATTTATTCTTGAAGGATTGAATTGCACAAACCTGCCTCACACATAGATAATTTCTTGGTTGATTCCATGTAGATTTCCATAAAACTGTTTCACCATAGGGACAGCTACGGTGGCAGTAGTGTAACAAAGCACTTCCCAGCGTCTCTGTGCAATAATCTCTTCCACTCGAGTATTCAGTGTATTCAATCCTAAATTCACACCCCAATTCTTTAATTAGCCTCTTATTAACTAGAACACAATAATGCAACTTCTGCGCATCAAAATAAAAGAACCTTCTCCAATTGAAAATTCCAAATCTAGAAAAAGTTTTAGAGTGAGAAGCCATTGAAATTGAAATTTAGTGACTCCGCCCTCGTTTTCCCCTCTAAAATTGACTTTGAAATCAGTTTTTGGGTGTTATATGGAGAAGAACCCGACAAAAATTGCCAAAAATTGCCTTTTAAAATGTTTTAAGCCATTTTCATCGTCGCAGCGCATCATGCGCCGGCTCTCTTGAATGTGGCACATCATGTGCCAGTTTCAAAAATTTGCATTTTCGATTACCATCAAACAAATTCTAAATTCTTTCATAAAATTAAGTAAATGAAGATGTTTGTAAGTATTTTCTCAATCACACAGACTCTAGAAAACATAAATATAAATATATATATAATATTTTGAACAAAAACTTAATAACAAAATAAAAAACGATAAGTATGGGTTACCTCCCACAAAGCGCTTGGTTTAATGTCGTCAGCCTAATATTCCAAGCCTTTATTCATGGTGTTCCAACATTACAGTCACTTTGAAAGTTGATCTTTGACCATCAAAATATGGTTTCAACCTGGGACCATTTACTTTAAATATCATTCCAGTCTCAGGATCTTCAATATCAGCAGCTCCATATGGATAGACTTTTACAACTTTGAATGGCCCTTTCCAACTAGGCTTCAGTTTTCCAGAAAATAAATTCAATCTTGTAGTATAATAAAACTTTCTGTTCAGGTTCAATTTCTTATTTCCTTATCTTTTGATCATGCAATTCTTTCATTCTTTTCTTATAAATCCTAACATTATCGTAAGATTCATTTCAAATTTCTTCAAGCTCATTCAATTGTAATAATCTTTTCTCACAAGATTCTTTCAAATTAAAATTGAACTCCTTTATAGCCCAGTAATCTTTATGTTCAAATTCAATTGGCAAGTGACAAGTCTTCCCAAAAATTAATCTATAAGGGGACATACCTATAGATGTCTTATAAGCTGTCATGTATGCCCATAATGACGTATCTAATTTAGGAGACCAATCTATTTTACTAGGATTTACACTTTTTTCCAAAATTCACTTAATTTCACGATTAGATACTTCTGCTAAACCACTAGTCTGTGATGATAAGAAGTTGCAATTTCATGCATTATGTCATATTTTTCTACCAATCTTTCAATTGTCGCATTTCTAAAATGAGATCCTCCATCAGTAATAAT
>NW_018238818.1:0-868 GCF_001263595.1 Phalaenopsis equestris | reverse complement strand
TTTTGAATGTGATCAATTGCATTGTATGATGAATTGTGTCACAAGATATGTCTTGCTCGAAGCATGTTGCAGTTGCTAGTTGCCTCAATCTACCGCCCCGACACAGTCGACCAATCACATTGGTCTGACCGACTACCTCAGTCAGGTTAACTGACCACTTAGTCTAATCAGCTGCCCCAGCTCGGTCCGCCAACCATTTGGATCTGACCGACCTCTCCAGCCCAGTTGATTTATCACCTTGGTTCGACCGGCCAACCCAGCCCAATTGACCAACTAATTTGGTCTGATTGGCCAACCCGACCTAGTCAATCGATCACTTACATTGTGTATGTTTCATATGTGCAGTAATGTCTATTTAATTGCTTTCATGGTGCACTATACCATGCATGTGCTTGACATTTGCATGTGTTTGGTCATTATTGGGGAAAGTTGTAATTCTCCCTAGTGGTGACTGATACACCTAAATCATATAACACCCTTCAAATTAAGAAATATAAGGAAAATTTAGAATATAATCACATACTTCATATTACTTTCATAAAAGATCAAGATCAAGTTTTTGACGCTATTGTCGGGGAGAATAACAAAGTTTTTTGAAGGAATTTTTAAGAAAGCAAATTTCTATTTTTAAAAATTCTTATTTAAACTTTTAGATTTATTATAGGAATATTGTGGTGTTGTTTTTATATAAGTTCTTATTTGTGTGATTTTATTTTGTGTTGTTTTGTAGTAATGTATGTGTAGTTCAGGTTTTAAAGGACTAGTGCCCTACGATTCAAAATCATAAAGAACTATTAGATAAATAAAAAAAATAAAAAAATACAGAAAAAGATCAAAAATTTCAAAAAATGACAAACCAAAATAATCA
>NW_018238817.1:0-3456 GCF_001263595.1 Phalaenopsis equestris | reverse complement strand
TATCACACCAAAAAATGGCACTATTTCAATTTCTATAATGTGAAAAACACATTTTCAAGCATTAGGTGACATATAAGTAAAAATTGAAGTTTAGGTTTTAGAGATGTAAATACATAGGAATGTAACAGTTAAAACCTTAATATTATGTTTAGGGAGATGATTATGTTGTTATATCTTGGTAATTTGCTATATTTTGCTTCTTTTTATTTTGAATGACATTCATGTCGAGTGTTTTGGTGAGTATTTGTCAAAGGAAATACCATGCGAGTTCTAACTGCTTCTGGAATGGTATAGGTGGCGGGTTGGATGAGTTCGATGGTTGTCCCGACTGAAAAAGAGGTCCAAAGATAATGGTGAGGTGCAGGCGACCAGGAGGGTATACCGCTTAGTCCCAAGCAAGATACAGACACACCAACTTACAGAAGAAAATGATACAACACTCCGAAGAGCATAAACTCGAAAACAAAGTCTTAGAACACAAATACCATTGTTCATTCTTTTAGAACAACAATCATACAACATATATAAAAGTTTCTTAATGGAAAATAACTTACGTAGAAATAGGAAAAAACCTTAAAAGAAAGAAATAAAAGAAAGAAACTTCCTAAAAATAAAATAAATTAAAAAGGAAGTCTTGGCATATGTCTGCCATGATCGCGGGAGTCGTGCAACTCCGAATCGTGATATCATAGAAATCATAATTGTGCGGTGCAACTTAATCATGGGTTTCTTGCTATGAGAATTGCAGAAGTCATGTGATTGGCAATACCAATGTCACATGATCAGCGTTGCAGGATCTCTCATCCCGTGTTTGAAGCGGGACGCTCCTGCATTAGCTAGTGTTATTTTAAAATGAGAATTAGGATGAGTAATTAGAAGTTAAATAATAAAAAACTTATCTAATATAAAATATAAAATATTATTTTTAAATTTTGTTATTAATTTAAAGATAAGATCGTGAGTTTAATACATTTTGAGTTTATTTATATTACTATTTTTTTTAACGTGTCCGCTCACGAGCTAATGAGTCAGGTTGGGGTTGCATGAGCCTGACTTATTAGCTCTTTGAGCTAAACTCACAGGCTATTTATCAAGTTGAGCTCGAGCTGGCTTATGAGTTGGCTTGGCTCAATGACACCCCCGAAGTTGATCAATTTATTTTAACAATTATATTATCACTTCTTATCTTAAAATCCAACCCACTTAATAATTTTTGAGCTAATAAAACCTAAATATTTCCTATATAAATACAAGTACAAAATCGGAACCAACCTAATAATTGAAAGCTTGATAATTGTTTTTTTCCAGTATAATGCATAGATTGACATATGTCAAAATAGCAATAATACTAACATAGACAAATACAAACTTAACTCTATCTTGTATGAATGCAAATGGCAAGTGCTTAAACCATAGGGATGCTATCCAAATCATTATTTTATTTGTTGGCATCCACCACATGAGCAAAATAGCCAACACACCTTTTATAGATCATCTTACAAGTTTTGACTATTGATATTACATAAGACAGTGCTTCTTTAATGCCATTAAAACTAGAGAAAACAACCTCAGGGATAACAAAATTCACAATGTTGTTATGAAAAGTTATAATAATATAATAAATGATCCGGCCTATGCTTAGTTTATTCAAGTATACGTGTCGTTCAAGTAATACAGTATCTGAGTACAAGATTATTCTCACCAGTAATTGAATTATTAGTGCAACTGTAAATTGAGTTTTATCTAATTGGCAAGAAAAAAAAAATTTCAACATATGAGCGAGACTCCAATATGATTAATATTTGTTATCCTAGAAGGGAATGAGTCTCGGTTTGAGTATGAGAAGTTGTAAGAACAACTCGTCTATGACATGCAACCTGCTGAGTATGAGAAGTTGCAAAAACATGTTACACATTTAATGGTTGGAGGCTTGGTTTATGAGATTACTACCCCTGATGTAGCTCCAGTTCTAATTGTGCGAAAAAAGGATGGTTATCTATTTTATCAAGATGATTTTTTTTAATGACGTATAAGTTTTAGAGTTGCATGAAATAGACACGAGTATAAATTTTGTAGTTTGACAGTCTCAGACACAACAAAGCGATGACTTTATTATGATGGTAATAGATCAAGTCCATAAACTTCCAGAGAAGAATATTAAATTCCTCCTATTTGAGGAGAATAAAGTGGGATTGTCCCATTACAGACATGGGATCGAAGAACCTGCAATGTCATTCATGTGACTCTCGTGCTTTCGATCAGTGATCTATGCGATATCGAGAATCCTGTGATTTAACCGTAATATCGCGATTCAATCACATCCCATGATTCTTGTTATGATATGGCTCATATACCATACAGGGACAGACGCTGGAACGAAGCAGAGCGGAGCAAAGCGGAGCGAAGCGAAAGAATCTGTCAAAATCGAGAAGTTACCTTATGTGGGTTGGGGGTGCTGGATCAACTCCCCGCTATACGGTACAGAGGTAATTTGAGAATTACATATTGTACTGTAGGGTTTACTCTAGGATTATAAATAGACATGTTTGTAATCATATGTCTTTGAGAGAGCTAAATCTTGTATTATGTATTCTTTTCTGAATATTGAAAAGGAAGTCATCGCTCTGCTCCCGATGATGTAGACATATTTTGTCGAACCTCGTAAATCTCGGTGTGTTCTTCTGGATTTATGTCGATTTTTGTTTTTCTTCGCCCTAATTTCTCAACAATTCTGATTTATGTGATATCACAATTTTGTGATGCACGGTTCCCGCGATCTTGGGAAGAACATGCAAACGCTTCCTTTATTTATTTATTTTATTTTCAACAAATTTCCTTCTGTTGCTTCTTTCTTTTCTGATTTTTTTTTATTTTTCTATTTCTATTTAGGTTATTTTCCATTAAAGAGCTTTTATATATATTGTAAGCTTGTTGTTTTAAGAGAAGGAACAATGATGTTTATGTTTTCAAACTTTGTTCTTAAGTTTATGCTCTTGGAAATGTTGTATCATTCTCTTTTTCTAAGTATTGTGTGTGTATCTTGCTCAGAACAGGTGGTGGTCCCTCCCCCTTGTTGTTTCACCGTTCGACCATTATTTTCAGTCGGGACAGTCGCTGAACTCGTCAACCCTATTGTCTGGTAGTAGGTTTTGTCTCCTATACCCTTCCAATAGTCTTTGAACTCACAGAGTATCTTTCCCTTGCCATCCCACAATCCCCTCCCTGCACGACCGCTTTCTAAACTCTTTCTATTTTTGTTTCTATTTTACAATAAACAAGCCAGCTCATGGACTTGCTAGAACTTGTAGCATTAAGCTTGAGCTCGAGCTTGAACTTGATTAATTAATCAAACTCGTACGAGTTCATGTTAAAAAACTGGAAGATTTACATACATACCCCTTGATTCTTTTGTATTTACATTTCTAACGCCTAAGCTTTAATTTTTAGAAGCATGCC
>NW_018238816.1:2407-3362 GCF_001263595.1 Phalaenopsis equestris | reverse complement strand
TAAATTAGGTATTCTTAGTAAATTCCCCATTTCCATCATCCATCAACTTCTATACACAGAGCATGCAAAAGTCAGAGTGAAGACACATAGATTTATCATTCAGCACATAGACAATTAATATTTGCAGGAATGACTTGTGAAAGTCTACAGAATGTTTATAAACTTACTTGTGCGATCTGAACCAGCATAGAAATTCATCATCTTGCATCAACTCAAAATTATCTTGTAGCCTTGGAATTCCTTCTTCGGCGCCGCCTTGATTCGCCTGCTAATGAATAGTTACGTTTTTTGCTAGAAGAAAAACCATAATAATAAGGAAGATTTACATATAAAACACTCGATTCCTATGCATTTGCATGTCTAACACCTAAACATTAATTTTTACATACATACCACCTTACCCATGCATGGAAATGTATACTTAAAAATTTAAAAGTTAAAATAGTGGCATTTTTTATGTGATATTAAGGATTTAGGGGGTATAAATCTAAAATTTTAAGAGCAAAATTTAGGTGCTAGATTTGTAAATGTAAAGAAGTGGAGTGGTTTGTATGTAAATGTCCCAAATTATAATTAAGGGGAACAAACGAGCCGAGTTTAAGCGAGCTCAGGCTCAACTCAAGCTCAGCTTGAGTTCGGCTCGTTAAAAAATATCATTGTTTGTGTTCGACTCATTTATATATCAAGCTCAAAAAATTTGTTCGTCTTCGGTTCGTTTGCTTAGCGAGCCGAACACAAACTGTTCGCGAACAAGAAGCCGTTTTAATAGCTCTAATCACACAGTTGTAGGATGTTAAGGATAGAGGCTAAATTTAAATCTTATTATTTATATTAAAATATTTATTTAAATAAAATTTAATATATTTTTATTCTATTTTTTAATTAATAATTTTAATTGATTACAAATCTTTGTAGCCTTATAGTCAATTAAATTATTTAAAAATAACACTTATCA
>NW_018238816.1:0-1197 GCF_001263595.1 Phalaenopsis equestris | reverse complement strand
ACCTGCTCCGGCAAATGCGCCAGCTGCGTGCGGTGCAGCAGCCATTCTTTCCCTATGGATGTTTAAATGTGTTTCCATAATCAGCAGCAAGCTTTTTATTGCATTATAATTAGGGTGCATTTACATACATACCACCCAATTCTGAGAAAATATTAGGTCTGGATCTAGAGTCCAATAGGGTGTGGCACGTGTAAAGTGGACCAATCACACTGTATTATGATGAAATCATTTTACACGTGTCGCCTCCTTACCCGGAGTCTTCTCCCCCATTCTTATGTATTTACTGAGTAAATCTTCCTTAAATAAGTTGTGTGCAGAGACCTAAAATTAGAAATTAATAATTCCAAATAATACAAAACAAATGAAAGATACTATTAGAAAATTAGAATATTTATTAATACAAAATTTTGCATTAATTACTTTTATTTTCTATTATTTCCTTTCCTTTATTCCTTCATTCTATTTTTATATCTAGTATATTTTGTAAAGGGTGTTTATAGCTCTTTGCATCAATAACAATTATCTTGGGTTCTATTCTAGTATGGTATCAGAAGCATATGCCCTAAACTAGCTGCAGATCTACTCTTCCCTAATCCCGTCTCCAAGCAGCTAGACTTCCGTCCGCTCCTGCCCGGTCCCGTCTCCCGCGTCTGGTTCTGCTTCAGCATGGTTCCCGTGTTAGAATGGAGAAGCTTTTAGGATATTACAAAGACTAAAAAATTTATAGAAGAAGCTTCACTCTTATTTATCACCTTAACTTGTCATGATACAAACTCAAAGACTCCACCCATATTTATACTAGTGACACCTCCTAAATTAACGGCTAGGATTGTGCCACCATAATTCCAATCCAATAGTTACAAATAATTCCACAAATACCACACAATAATTTCACACCTACCACACCTACCACACAATAATTTCATACATATCACATATTCTAGAATAAGCTTCTAGAAATTAAGTTTTATTTAAACAACTAAAACCAAGTTTATATTTCAACACCCCCTCTTAAACTTGAATTTGTGACTTCAAGCAAACTTCTCATTTTATTAAAGACTTCACTCTTTAGTTGCTTGGTAAAAATATTTGCAACTTGGTCTTGAGACTTCACGTACTGCACTTGTATCTCCATTCTTTCGATGTATTCTCTGATGTAGTAATAATGCATATCAATGTGCTTGCTTCTATCGTGGA
>NW_018238815.1:0-359 GCF_001263595.1 Phalaenopsis equestris | reverse complement strand
TTTCTGCAAGTGCATTATGATTGAAAGGATTCACCGCTATAAAATTATATATTACTAATACTATTTTTTTATTTATGTGTACGAGTACTTTAGCGTCCCCAACAAATTTTATAGAGGTGAATCTTTTCAATCAACATGGACTTGCAGAAATAATATATTGAAAACAATCTAAATTATCATGAAAGTCTAAATCTTGTTAACTACTATTAACGATAAATACAGTATTTCAAACATTTGAGATTAGATAATCCAACCAATAATCCTCAAGTATTGACACATGATAACTAACATTGCATATAAAGCTGCGCAACATAATCATGACAACACTCAATTTCTAAAATCAAAATACATAAAGATAG
>NW_018238814.1:0-2935 GCF_001263595.1 Phalaenopsis equestris | reverse complement strand
TCCTATGATATGGTTGGTGATATTGAACTCTTCCCTTGAGTTGAGTTATGGTCTGATGCAGGTCAATGCCTTTGCTTTGCTTTCTTACCCTTAGTCTTTGGTTTGGATGGTATGCATCCAATCGGCTGCTAGGCCCGATTCAAGCGGGTTGAACTTGGTTAAGAGAGTCATTTGGTCTCCCGCCAGTGTGCTCTTTGGTCTTTTATCTGTGAGCACTCCTTAATCATACTTATTTGTCTCTTCGTCCATTGAATCTCCTTGAGATTCGTGTTGACACATATCTGATGTACATATATTAGTTCTCTGATACTTTACATCTTAAAAATAAAGTTTGTGATAAGAATTAGAGATTAAATGCAAAAGTAGATATCTTTTATTTTGTAGTTAGAGCTTTAAAAATTGCACTCCCTAATTTTTTGTGCCATGGTTCATATAAATAGAGTGTTATTGACTCCTTTGTTATCTCACATTTGCTTTTGCATTTGTGTGCATTTCGATCAGTTTTAAACATCTTTATGGCAAATGCTTTAAAACTGTTCAGAGAGGTTGCCAGTGTACAAATGTTGAGGACCGCTTTTGTATCATATGCACTGCGATCCCATTCTGATGCCAAAAAGGAACAAAAGGAGAGGAGAGGTTTAAGTGAAAGAAGATTTTTGGGGGCGAGAAGATGCCAGAGGGAAAAGGGTGGAAAAAGAAGCTGGATTCTAAAAAATGATTGGTGGTTGGACCGACAGATGAAGTTGGTTTATTTGACTTGATTCATGGTCCTCATTGGGAGAAGGATCGAGTGGAAGATGGAAGCAGGTGGGACAAACCAATTGTAGGTCGATCGACTTAACCTCCTGTCGTGGTCCTTGGCCAGCTAACCGATTCTCACGTGCAGGAAGTTGATGAAGCCCCTATACTTAAGGAATAGAAAATTATGGGTGCTATGTTGTCGGTCGAGGGGTAGTGGATTACGAGCACCCCACCATTGCCTAGTGAGAGCAAATTATTGCTTATGTGTTCTACTGTATGAGGAGACTCAATATTTTTGGTTGGATAATATTTCTTCTTTTTTACTATTAGTTTTTTGATGCATATGGGGTGATATAGAACATTGACTCACCTCTAGAGGATGCTAGCCAATATCTAAAACCCAGATTGATTTAGGAAACTTTGACGTCAATAAGGAGCGAGGAGAAAGTGGTTGACCACAAAAATAGCACTCTTGTGGACCATGGAGAAGTGACTGATGAGAGCATTATTTTTCCAAGGTCTTTAACTCATCACGTGGAAGAGATGGAGGACTCTTATGCTAGATGGCTCAGATGCAGTAGAAGAAAAAAATAAAAGATCTGTGGGAGGAACTAATGGCTCTTCCATCAAAATTCATAGACATTCGGGAGACTTGTTCAATGCTTTGGATCAATGTCAAGGCATACAACATAGATATGTTTAAATTTACAAGGTAAGTCTTAAACAATTCTAATCCAACACACGCTTATTTCTTATTACAATGAGAATAATAAAGAAAACTACTCAGACTTCATGGGGTTAACATAACAAAACATGATTTATATTAAAATTTGAGTTTACACAGTAAAACAACACTAAAAAAAATATAAAGTACTTATCTTAAACTTCTCCCCAAACAAATCTTCTGAAGTTACTTTGATGGATTCTCAACTCTCCTTACAATCTCACTCTAAGAGACACGCACACTCACACACCAAAATTCTCTCACTGCTAACCAAGAGCCCCAAATCAACCTCCTACAAAAGCCTCTCACTGCTAACCAAGAGCCCCAAATCAACCTCCTACTAAAATCCTCCAGCTAACCAAGAGCCCCAAATCAACCTCCTACTAAAAGCACCTTCTCCTCCCTTTTTGTCTTTTTAGTCACTTTTTAAATAAACCTTGAAATCCCCAAGAGTCACTTCAGATTCCCCTTAAAAATATGTCCAAATTTAATGTATTTAGAAGAAAGTTAATTCTGGCACCTAGGCGCTTAACTGTGGCGCCTAAGCGCCAGCCTTCTAAAAGCAAGTATAAATGTGTTGCGCTTAGGCACTAGATCTTGACGCCTTGGTGCCTGGCTCTGCTCCAAAAGATGACGCCTAGGCATCAGTTCACTTTTTACTCCCTTGCTCCATTTTCACTCCTTTTTCTTTATAATTCTATCTCTTGTACATAAAACCAAAAACATGTAAAATGCCTTCCTTTAAAGTGTAATATCACTAAAAATGAGCATAAAAAATATATAAAAAATTAGCACATTTTTAGGCGTGTCAAAATCCCCCAAACATCATTGTTACGTATCCTCAAGTAACTCTCCTATTTTATAAAACATATGATTTAACTTATGGTTGTGGGTTTTATTAAAGATTCATATAGTTCTGCTTAATAAATGAGTTGGTGTAGCTCTTAGAAAAATTTTCAATAATTTAGGTTAAAACTAAGGTATAAAACTTTCCAATCATGAAGTTAAGAATTCTGATTTTTTATTTATTTCAAAAATAATTGTAATTTGTCACACTTAGGAACCCTACTAAAAATTAAAGATATAATTATATGACAACTCTATTAGTAAATATTTGAATAATACCTTTATAATTGATATTAAGCTCATAATTGTAATTAAGTTTCTTCCCCTAAGTTTATTCAAGTGAAACTAATTTCTAAATAGACATCTTCTCAAGCTTCTCCCCACATATTTACTTTTTCATTCTTTTTCTATACCTTTTCTTTTCTTTTTTCCCTTTTCTTTTCTTTCAGGATCTTTTTAATCCTTTCTCTTTTATGTGAGGATTATTATATCTAGATATCCTTTAATAATTTTGAACTTCACTATTCTCCTCTGAAAGTTAAAAACATATCAATTTCTTTACTTTATAATGTGTATTAGTTTAAAATTTATTTTTTATAGAGTCTCAATTCTTTTTAAAGTGTA
>NW_018238813.1:0-427 GCF_001263595.1 Phalaenopsis equestris | reverse complement strand
AGAGTTAATTTGAGTTTAGAATTTAAATTGGGGTACATTGTGACCAATTTGATAAATATTTGAGGTGATTTGGGGAAAATATGGGCATTTAAAGGACAATTTGGGGGGTTTTGACCAAAGATGGTCAAATTGGCCAAATTGGGTCACAGGGTAGTTGAGAAAAATGAAATTGGGAATATTTGGAAGGTTTTGGGAATTTTTGGTATTTTTGGAATTTTTTGGGATTTTAGGCTAAGGAGGGGGCATTTTGGTAATTTGGCCAATTTTGGTGATTATGGGTAGTTTGGGTGTTTTCAAGGTGTTTGAAATGATTTTTGAACCAACTTGGGAATTTTGTCCGAATTTGGAGTCCCAAGGGCAGCTAGGTAATTTGGGGGAATTTGGGGGCAAATGGCTAGGTTGGGTCTCTTGGTAGGGTTGAGGTACC
>NW_018238812.1:0-2578 GCF_001263595.1 Phalaenopsis equestris | reverse complement strand
TTTATAGTAAAACTGACCGTCTCGATCAGACGAACATACAAAAATTTGTCCAATCTTAGTCCAATGAAACCCGAATCAACCAATTAAACCTCATTTTGAGGTTTTGACTGGTTAGTTGGAGGGTCAATAAACACCAAATTTGACATATTTATAGTCAAATTGAGCATCTCTATGTAGTAATGTGTTTGATTTCATTAGTGTTTGCTTCAACTTATCATTAAATTCGGATGTACTCAGTGTTGTTTGAGTGATGAAATTGTATTTTCTTCTTTGTATGCTTCACTTTAAAGATTTATGATGCCATTCTCTAAAAATTTAGGGCCTTTTTACAAGCTCATGTAAATAAAACCGTTATTGGGGGACAATGAATTAAAAAAAAACAATAATAAAAAGTTGCTCATCACCATTCTTGAATATGGTGACAATCATATGTTCAAGAGACAGTACAAAATACATAATATGTTATATTAACTCATTTTGGGCTTAATCGACGTCAAGGGGGCCTTGATTCAACTTCTTTCATAATAGGCTAAGATCATTAAAAATAAGCTTCGACTAATGGTCCAAGATATGTCAATAATTCTTGATTGATTTCACTTGATCTATTCCATAAAAGATTATAGCAATCAAGTTGAAACTTCAACTAATATTCTAGAATAGGTCAAATCTTTAGTAGATTTCACGGGCCCTCTTTCATAACAGGTTATATTTGTTAAGTAGGAACTTATACTAACAGCATTGATGGAAGGTCAAAATATCTTTGGTGGATTTCATTTAACATCTTTTATCACAGGTTATGGTCGTCGAGCAGTCGTTTCAACTAACAACCCATGATAGGTTATGCACCCCTCGATAGGGGATTTTTCTGTTCATCTCCGAAAACTCAACCTAGGATGAGTTGATAATTTCTTAGTAACTCTAAAATTTTTTATAACTCTCAACTTTGCAGTCTGAGATTGTACTGCTATAGAAAGGATAAAAAGATATTAAGAGGATATAATGTAAACCAAATGCAATATGAAAAAATATAGAAAGCTATAAATCTAAATATATACAAATAAATATATTATCATAATATATACAAACTACATCAAGCAGATGTAAAGATATAAGAAGAAACAAGCTGACGAACACAAACTTTTACCAACCTATAACATCCTCTTCACGTCAGGGATGCACCCCTATAAGTCACTCTCCACTGGCCTTCAGAGGCTAAACTAATCTCTTTATGTCAACTCTGATTCGATGGTGCATTGCTCGAGTCCCATTCAGAAAGCCCCATATGAACTCCTACACATATCTCAAACCATCATCAGCCTCCTTTTTGGACTTCAATTTCTTATTCTCCTGTTCAACTGTCGGCATCTTCAATTTCAAAGCTTTCCGGCTTTCGGTACTCTAACTAAAGTTAGCACGTGCCTCAACCAACTCCTTCTGAGTGCTCTCTAGATCCTGAAGCTGCAATGAGAGGGAAGTTGTCTACATGGATATCTTAATTCTGCACTTTGTCAGCTGATTCTGTAAGGCTAAAACCTCTTCACCTTTGAAATCATATCTCCACTGAAACTCTAAGGCTACTATTGCCAACTGTTATCCTCCACCACCGTCGGCCGCCAAACAACTCCATAATTTCTATTTTTTTTGGATTTTTTATTCTATTCTCCCAAAATTTCTAATTTTTTTTGGATTTTTTATTCTATTCTCATTATTTAGATTATTTTCAGCGATACAAACTAAATTGCTCAAAAATAGGGGGCAACTAATACATCATCAACTAGTTTTATCATTTGGCATGAATTACAAGACAGTTGGCATGGATTTCGAGGCATTTTTAAGCAAAAAAAAATTTTATGGTTCAAATTAAAAATGACTGCTTCTCCAATTTTAACAAATTCATTGTCAAACAAACCGTCTCAACAAGAGAAACCTGATGATATCCAAATTGGTCCAATCTGAGTCCAATCAAGCTCGTATCAAACTATTGAATCGCATTTTGATACTTTGAATAGTTAGTTGGATGGTCAAATGAACTCTAAATGTGGCATATTTATAGTCAAGTCGAGTGTGTGGACGAGAGGAATCTAATGAGCCTAAGATCACCCTACCATGAGATCATTAAAGTCATCAGGTCATAAAAAATTCTATTTCAAAGGAAATTAATTTTGGTCATGAATTGCCCCTCCTCTAGAGACTATAATTAGACCCACTCTCTTCACTTGAGAGGGAATGTGTAAAATGAAGAAGAAGAGAATGAGCATAATTTCAGTGTTGTTCTAGATTGAATAGTAAGTAATACCTTTTGACCTTCGTAGTTGTCGATCACCGTCAACCACAACTCGTCGGCCACCATCAACCACCACCCACTAGCTGTCATAAATACCTCTTGTTGCCTCCTACTCGCCATTGTTGGTGGACTCTGTTGAGTAACATAGTATCATGTTGAAAAACTAAGGATTCAATTAAGTAACAAAGAACTCTGTTAAGTAATGAGGTATCACAAACACTGCAGAACGACGTACCTCGAACACAATGTATAAACATGTTGATAACACCCAATAGCAATTGTTCTCAAGCGATG
>NW_018238811.1:244-519 GCF_001263595.1 Phalaenopsis equestris | reverse complement strand
ATGCGTAAAAATTAGCACATCAAAAGAGAAACCATCAAGCATAGCTATTGGGGAAAGCTGCTAGATTAACCTAACATCGTGGATGCACCTGGGTGCCGCTTCTCGGCTGCTGTGCCGCTGCGCTGCAGGATCTCGAGCTCCACACGGCCCATCGACAAAAGGCCGAGGGTAAGCCATGACATGATACCTGCGAAAAGCACCAGGAGATTCCCGCGTTCGAACCACAAAGCAGAAGCGAAAGGGATCCGACCGCCTCCGCTGGCCGTAGGCCCGCC
>NW_018238811.1:0-233 GCF_001263595.1 Phalaenopsis equestris | reverse complement strand
CCTTCCCCCCCACCCCCCTCTCCCCCTCTTCCCCGCCGGTAACGCTCGGGAAGTTAGTAGGGGTTGGCTGAACGTTATATGTTCGTATATATGTATTTACATATATTCATATTCATACCATTGAATATACATTTATTTAGGTATCTATCTCCCAACTCAGTTGTATTTATTTGGAATCGTTTTTGAGATATTTAGATAGCTACCACCCAAAATCTATGTATTTATGTATCCAA
>NW_018238810.1:42687-50436 GCF_001263595.1 Phalaenopsis equestris | reverse complement strand
GTTTTCTAAGATAGTCCATAGGAATTTCTAGAGCTAGAATCTAGGCTCTAAGGAGGAGAAGACAAGACCTCACAAAAATGAGATCAACAGAAGGTTACAACTAAGATTCGGAGTACTGGATAGTACATCTAACAAAAGGAGAATTTAACAAATAACCAGTAAGAAGAGATGAGAGCTTACTGCAAGGAATAATGTATAGTCTAAAAATTCCTTAAGAAGCTCCATCCTTGGCAAGCCAATTAGCTGGCTGATTAGCCACCCTGTACGTATGACTCCATCTAATGTGTTTCTTTCTCTGAACAAGAGAAATTCTATTTAGCAAAATATTAAGGAACTAATGTCCGCCTTCTCCAGCCATAAAAATATTGACCATGGTTTGTGAATCCATCTCAAAATATAGAAAGTCCCACTGTAAGTAGACAACAGGCTTACGAGCAAACAAAACTGCAAGAGCTTTAGCCATGCAAAATGAAGCAAGTCGATTTAAATGAATGGATTACATTGGGAGTCCCTAAAAAAATTCATCCAGTTTGTCCTGTGGACTTACTAATAAATATTTCTTTTTTTTTTTAGGTATAAAATTTTTGCTTTGCATCTTTAATTTTATTGAGCTGATTGCCATCATAATTACATTTCAGTAGTTTCTATAAATGCAAAGGTAAAACTGAGAAAGCTAAATTACCTAAACATGGGGCAGAATTGTATTGTAAATAGCCACCTTTGCTAATCGCTTAAGCAAACCATCCACACCTAATCTTCATTTTGAGTAGCTACCATCCGAATTTACTATAATCCAGTGTTTATTTAGTTAGAAAAAATGTAGAAGTAGCACATAGTTTCTGACCATGAATTTATACTTATATTTTGTATAAAAAAATGTAGCCTACAAACCTAAAAAATGAGCATGCTTCAGGTTATCATTCTCCAGCACCTTTTGAATGAAAGTAACAGTTCTGTCAGTATTTGCATGGATGTCTTCATGGTTTGCATCATTTTTGGTTATCCAAATGAACTACAAGGAGATGAAAGGAAGCGATTGGATCAAACCAACAGTTTTGCTGCCTCCAATAATTCAATTGGATGAATAATTTGATAAAAAGACGTCATAATTGGGAGGAACCCATATCTTAATCTATTCAGTTTTTCCCATAGATGAACTATGAAATTATAGCTCATGAAATATGGTTGACACCTTCTTCCTTTCTGAATAGATAACACAGAGGGAATTATGAGAACCTTCAGCTTTAAAATATCATTATTGCGCAACAAGTTTTGAAATAAAGTCCAATCAAAGAAAGACTGAAATAGTATTTAAATACCTTGTTTTCTATTTTTTTCTCCCCAGCCATTACTCTACTTAGTCTGTAGTAATAAATAAGTTGGTTTATAAGTTGATAAAATATTGAATACCTTCACAATAAGTTGATCTTTTTTTCTGAGTGAGGAATTTACTGATATCCCTTACATCCTCCTTAAAAACGAGGCTATTCAACTTGGTGTGATCCAAATTTCCATTAATCCAATAGTAGTTGACCTGTAAATTGGGGTTACTATGACCTTCATATTAATCAGCAAATGGACCATCCAATGATTAATCATCTAACTTAAAGCTCAAACATCTTCCAAATCTCCTTAGCAATTAAATCTTCAGCTATTTGCTTATATCTAATTAACTTCTTCATTTGGCAGAATCTCTCCGATGAGTTAGAATCAAGGAGGGGTGCTTGTTATGCCGGTATCTTTCATTCATGAATTTTTCCCATAGAGAATCCTGAGCTTCATTCTGATCCATAACTTGATGAAACAAATTTTAGAAGAATCGGATAAGAATATGAAGCCTAAGCCACCTGCATCGTTGGGTTTGCACGCCATCTTCCAACAAATCCAATGCATTATTTTCTCCTTACCATACAAAAGAAATCTGTTGAACATTCTCTCTAGCTTCATTTGAGTACCTTTTTGCATTTTCATCACCTCGAGAGCATAGATAGGCAAAGATCAGAACACTTCTATTTAAAGTGATTCTTCCACCAAAGGATAAGTAAGCATTCTCCCAAGAGTTAATTTTGTTGTTGATCTTTGGCGGTACTCCTTCAAACTGAGTTTTTCTGTCTACCTTCCTAATATTAATACCCAGGTATTTAAAAGTAGCATCACTTCTTTCAAAATCAGTATATAAGTGGATCCACAATATTTTTTCCAGACCAACTCCCTTCTTCACTAAAAATTAGCATTTTCCAACATTAAATTTCATACCAGAAATCTTTTTAAAATTATGAACTTGCTTCCATATATGCATCACAGATTACTTGTTGACACTAGAAAAACTTATCTTGTCATCAGCATAAGCAAGATGTGAAATTGTAAGACTTCCTTTAGCAGAAAAATGCACACCGGGATGCTCCTTATAGAGATTATCTAATAATCTAGATTAAGTAACAAAAAAAGCCAAAAAAAAAGAGTGGGAGAGATGGGATCACCTTGCTTGATTTCCATTGTCGCTTGAAAATATCCGTTAGGTTGACCATAGATGAGAATAGAGTAGAAATTACAAATTTTAGAAGAATCGGATAAGAATATGAAGCCTCGGATAAGAATATGAAGCCTAAGCCATCTGCATCGTTGGGTTTGCACACCATCTTCCAACAAATACAATGCATTATTTTCTCCTTACCATACAAAACAAACATGTTGAACATTCTCTTTAGCTTCATTTGAGTACCTTTTTGCCTTTTCATCACCTCGAGAGCATAGATAGGCAAAGATCAGAACACTTCTATTTAAAGTGATTCTACCTCCAAAGGATAAGTAAGCATTCTCTCAAGAGTTAATTTTGTTGTTGATCTTTGGCAGTACTCCTTCAAACTGAGCTTTTCTGTCTACCTTCCTAATATTAATACCCAGGTATTTAAAAGGAGTATCACTTCTTTCAAAATCTGTATATAAGTGGATCCACAATGTTTTTTCCAGACCAACTCCCTTCTTCACTAAAAGTTAGCAGTTTCCAACATTAAATTTCATACCAGAAATCTTTTTAAAATTATGAACTTGCTTCCATATATGCATCACAGATTACTTGTTGACACTAGAAAAACTTATCTTGTCATCAGCATAAGCAAGATGTGAAATTGTAAGACTTCCTTTAGCAGAAAAATGCACACCGGGATGCTCCTTATAGAGATTATCTAATAATCTAGATTAAGTAATAAAAAAAGCCAAAAAAAAAAAAGAGTGGGAGAGACGGGATCACCTTGCTTGATTTCCCTTGTCGCTTGAAAATATCCGTTAGGTTGAGCATAGATGAGAATAGAATAGAAATTGTTGTGCAGCATCCTCAAGATAAGATTACATAATTCATTTCTAAACCTTCTAGCCTTCAGCACAACATGGATAAATTTCTAGCTAAGAGTTTTATAAGCATTTCTGACATACAGCTTAGCAATTAAATTACCAATTCTACATTTCATGTCAATCTCATGTCAGTTCCTAAGCAATAATAATATTGTTTATGATATTTCTACCCTTCATAAAGGTTGCTTGTGAGGACAGTTTACAGTAGCAACGTGAAGTTGAATCCATGTAACCAACAATTTTCTAATAATCTTATAGACACCACGGTTGTTAAAATAAAAGAAATGAAATTTTCCCAATTGTCCTTGCCATTAGTTTTATGAATCCTAGAAAGATCTCGATAACTAGTTTAGAAATACTCATCAATCAATTATTAGTTCTCATTAGAAGAACTCGACAAGAGAATTTATCCAGTAGAACCCGCAAAATGAACCCATCCTTCTTGGAATTCATTTGAAGCAAACCTATATATGAGTTCAGTGGTGAAGAAGCCTCTTTGTCATGCCTCCCTGGCCAACCCTTCAAATATCAACCATCTGGCTAGTTCACAACATGCTTTGTTGAACCTTCTATTAAAGCTTGTATTGTTTATGTGTTCGCTCATTTAGTATTGAATATTGAGTTATATTATAAATAGGAAATCACAAAATAAGCTAATTATATGATTATGTAATATGAACCTTCTATTAAAGCTTGTATTGTTTATGTGTTCACTCATTTAGTATTGAATATTGAGTTATATTTTAAATAGGAAATCATAAGATAAGCTAATTATATGATTATGTCATAAATATCTCGTAACTTTTTTACATTAAAATCTAAGATGACCGTAACATTTTTACATTAAAATCTTTTGCACGTAACTTTTTTACATTAAAATCTAAGATGACCGTAGAGCTTCTTTCTAAATTTTAGTTTCCCTCTCCGCTAAATTCAAATAAACTCAAATTAGAATCTTGACATCACCCACAAATATATCTAAATCCAAAAAAATAAATTTGTAAACCTTCTATCCACTCATAATATCATTACAATAAAAACAATCAATTACTTAACTAAAATGCAGCCTACAGAAGAAGTTTTATTTTGTAAGCTATCACTTCAAAAAGAAAAAAAAAAGAGTGAAAATCATGTCAGATCCATCATCAACTAAATGACATGATTGGATAAGCTTTGATATAGACTTAATTTCACAGTATAATAGTACCTCCTCAAGCACAAATCACTAGTTTGTCTTATAAAGAAACTAAAAAAAATACATTTATATCCAATGAATCCCTATAAAAAAAGCACCAGAAGCAAAAGGATCTAGATTGAACATAAACTACGAATGACTAATGCTTTTTTCTAAAATAGATCCCATCAAATTCATTCTCTACCATTCATATAGGGAAGTTTTATCTGTTTCATTGGCCATATGATGGTCCACTTAAAGAATAGGCACCATGTAGATTATATAGAAAATTAACGATTATCTTTAACTATTATATATGGGATGAACTAAACATTTTTTCATGAAAAAATTGAAATAATAAGAAAATGTCAAGTAGAAAAAGAAACAAACTAAACGCACAATGGCGACTTCAGAGAATAAACAACCCGCCAGAATTGATGCAATCGCATGTTCTCCGGAAGTTTAAGAAAATGGCTTAGAAAGGTGTTCCTATTAAAATAAGGCTCGAGTGCGAGCCTTACAAAACATATTGCATCTAATTTTATCTTGAATCAACAAGGAAAAGCCAGTTTCTCCTCCCTGCTAGTAGCTCACATAATAAATTTAACTCGTCAGAAGATTCTCTATGTAAAGCAAAGATATTCACTATATCCTCTAAACAAATTGCAAAATATGAAAGTAAACAGATTAGGAAGTAAGATGGCTTAACATTCCTTTTTTTTTATCCTGTTAAGCATAAGCAATAGGAATGAAAGTTGAGTATTCTATACATTTATAATGAAGTCAGGCCAGGAGTCCAAGGATAAAAACAATAAAAGCATGGTAGAATCATGCCACTAAGTGAGTACACTGCCAAGGAAGGATACTTAATGAGACAGGCCTATTGGCACTGTGTGCCAATCTCTTTCTATTCATATGCCAGTATAACTTTTAAAATAAACTAATGAAGCTGTCATAAACCCTTTTAACATATGTAGTAATATGTCAGATAATATATACTTCTTCAATGAATCATTAATCTCACTCCCACAGCTACCGTCTCATAGCAGCTCAGTCCAAAATACTAATGAACATCATTAATCAAAGTTAATTACATAAAAAAATCTGAAGTATTAGAATGGTGTGAATCACCTATGGAACACAACAACCCAATGATTTAATTCCAGCGCACCTCCATCTCACGAGTTACTCACGTGTGAAAAATCATAACTAACACCACAAACTCTGGTGCTACATGAAAAGCCAACACTATGATTTGGCAATCCATTTGACACCTTCCAGTCATGTATCTTTGACTTATATTAGTTCCTTATTAATTCTCACATGTCAATTACATCTAATAATTTTTTTTTCAAGACATACCCTATTATAAAATTAATTTTGGAAGGACAAAATTGCAAATACGAATGAAGAGCTTTTAAATTGAAAATGAGCAATTGGAATTCAAAAAATGGGAATGAATTGAGAAGAGAACTAGCATAAATTCATACAAATGATTCTTCTTATTCTACATTGGCAAAGAACATTTTAAGAAAAAAATGAATAGTTAGCGATTTTTAAGAATCGCAAGGGTTTATTCAGCATCCTATTTTAGGCAAGATTTAAACATAATTAAAATTAAATCCTCTCAAATTGAATTTTGGGGACTATAAAATCTACTATTTTGATAAGTCCCATTTCAATCATATTACCGGTTCAACAATTTTACAATTTAAAAGATAAAAAAGAATTAATGATTTTCCCTCACACAAATATTAAGTCCTAAAACAATTAGCCAAACAATTTATTAGGATTCAGCGTGATTTAATAGTGCTCGGGTCAAATAGTAATAAGTTATAATTCTTTCATGATACACTAAATCTGGGATTATAAGATTTACTAAATCCACTTGTAGTTAAACAACTTCTAAACTATTATATTTAATTACAATTCTTATATATGTATATATACATCCCAATGGCAAAGGAAGTGCAGTAAAATAGCAATCCGATATTTTCTTATACAAACTCATGGAAATGATGGGATTATAGAATTTTCAGGTTGACAGAGTGGCCAACCATGAGCAATAGTTTGTTGATATGTATAAGTTTGAAGAATGGGAAGGAGTGGTGCCAAGCTATGAAGATGCGGTGGAGTGGCTAATGAGGTGAGAAGGGAAGTGTGGGAGGTTGTAGGGGTGATGGAAAAGATAAGGTTCACTTGGGAGAGTGAACTAGCTCTTAAGTTGAGGTGAAACCCAATGCTTTAGTGAATGTTTTAGTATGTTTTTTATCCAAGGGGGAATGCAGTAATACATTAGGGTAGGCAGGAAAATGAAGGATGGAAGTGTAGCCATTGTAAGCAATCAATTTATGCCCATGACGGAGCCACCAAGTCTTCCATTCAAGATGAAAGAATGGACCTTTCCCTGTCTCGTGTTAGAAAAAGGGTTTTAATGCATATACAAATAAATATAAGCACAATAATATGATTACTTATAATAGCAAGTAATGCATCACAGAATATAGCTAAGCCAATCACATGAGGCAGAGCGAGAAAAAAAATAGGTTTAAGAGGAGAAGAATAGGATGAAAGATGGCGACGGACGGTTCAGCCAATGAAACCGTTAGCAGTGAAGGGTGTTGGGATGAGGAGTTTGAAGAGGAGAATAGAATAAAAGATGGCGATGGGGATGGTTCGATTATTGAGATTGTTGGCAATGAGGGGGGTTGGATCGATCGGTAGGAAGATTAGAGGGAAAGGTGTTGGAGAGCAAGGAGGACGTCGTCAAAGAGAGTGTCGGCAGTAAGAAGGTTGGATAGCAGAAAGAAGGGACTGTGGACTTCTCTTTTTTGTGAGGTCTTCTCTTCTCCTCCTTAGGAGCCTAGGATCTAGCTCTAAGAGTTCCTATTGACCGTCCTAGAAAACTAGAATTGAGACTCACTCTTTTAGAAATTCTAACCACTTCCTATTTTTCTTTGATGTCCTGCATTTATGGCACAAAACCATCGTCTTATAGACGAGTGGTTATGGGTTATTTTGCGAAGACTCAGGGAAAAAGTTCCCAATAGGACTCCAAGCCTTAGGAAAACATTCGTCATGACTTTTTCGTCACATACACACATCAAATGCACATAATTCAATGAATTGCACGAAATCGGACTTCAATTAAGCCTAAAGGACGGGTGAAAATGCGAACTTTTCCGAATGACCTCCGACGACAAAATGGACTGCGCCAACGCGTC
>NW_018238810.1:31496-37566 GCF_001263595.1 Phalaenopsis equestris | reverse complement strand
TGATCTTAATCGAGAGTTATCTTAAGTGATTTCGATCATTTAAGATGTAATTAACTATAGGGGCTTGCCTCTATAGGGAACCAGGAACCCAGATAAAATAAACCCTATCTAATTTTTATGTTAGATAGGGGAACTTGTTGGCCTTTTTATAAAAATATTTCGCAGATCAAAACGGATGTCACAAATTGTTTAGTCTAGATGATTAAATCCCTATTACAAGTAATATATTTATTCTTCAGGATAAGTGTATTGCTTGTAGTATTGTATTAAATCATCTAAACTATTTGAAAATGTGAGACTCGTTTGGTCTCACTTATTTTAAAAATTAAAAAAAACGTTACTTCTTTAAAAAAAAGTTATATTTATATTTAAATTATTTTCAAAATCCCAAAATCATCACCTTTTCAAACTACGAAAGTGAAGTTGACAAAAAAAAAAACGGCCGACATGGACCAATTAGAACTTGAACTCAGGGGAGTACGAAGGGTTTTGATGCATGTACAAATAAATATAAGCACAATCATATGATTCTTTGTCATAGAAATTGATACATCATAGAATATAGCTAAAGCAATCACAAGAAGCAGAGCAAGAGCACAATTAAGCCAATCACAAAGATCATGGTGAGTACTTTTAATTAGCAATTATTTATTTAAATTTTTTTATGTTGCAATGATTGTGTAGGAAATTGTTTACATTTTTTTTTATGGACTTATGGAGGATGCTTGAATATTGGAATGTCAATGAAATTTAAAATTTCAATTTTTCAGAGTTTATGTGAAATCAATAGAGTAATTAACTACATCAAAAGTAATTAATTAATTTTTTTCATAATTATTTTAAAGTTTCAATGACCCACACTCCCCCACTCTCTCCCACTTTTAAATGAATGATAGGGTTGCTAAATTTGAAAATAAAATAAAATTTATTCAAAAATTTTGGGACTATTGCTAGCCAAATCAAGTAAGGATTTGATGATCTTTCACAACCATATTGTCTTGTTGAGCGATAGGTATTTTTACCTTTACATTTTAAATTTACGCTTCCTCTAAAAATCTTACTCTACTATCCCCTTATATTTCCAACACATCTTCATAATTTTAGCCAAAAATTAAAACCCCTCTTATGACTCTCAGCTAAGACTATGGTAAACTAGACCTAATTTCTCTTGATTTTTTGTCATCTTAAACTTTTTTGTATTTTTGTTAAAAGTTCACATTCAGCCTGGACAAATTTTTTCTGTAGTTAATAGGAGTTTTTTTAATTTTGTTAAGCCCTAAACCACTCGTCCAAGGTCAAACATCTCTCTAAAACCCAGTGCCTGGACAAATTTTTTCTGTAGTTAATAGGAGTTTTTTTAATTTTGTTAAGCCCTAAACCACTCGTCCAAGGTCAAACATCTCTCTAAAACCCAGTGCCAAACTAAATTTCTACATAATCTATTCTCATGATAAAATCATGAAAAAAGTATAAATAAATCATAAGAAATCCATAAAATTTTTTTGATAACATTTACATATCATAACTAAAATTTTCAACTATTTCTTTGCCCTGGTGCTCTAAAGATTCTCTACACAAAAGCCTAAACTCAAATATAGGCTCATCAAGATTGGGTATTCTCTTTTGGTTGACCGAGTCATAACTTCAGAGTTTTCTTACACCTCATCAAACCCTAGCCCCATGCTTCTACGCATAGCTAACATTTCTTAGTTTTCTAATTAAAATGAAAACCTATCACATCAAAGCAAAAAAGTAAATTTTGATCGAAGGTCTAAGATTTGCTATGGAGACGTGAGTTCTTTTGGGTTAAGAAGCTTCAATAGATGTTATTTAAAGTGTGGAAGTAAAACACTTGGTTTGAATTAGAAGATCTAAAACAAATCCCCAATTTATAAGTTGACCAAGCAAAGAGAGCCATTAGCTTAACAGTTCTAGATCGGATTTAAGCTTTTTGTGTGAAGAATATAGGTAGCCACAAAGTGCGAAAACAAAAAAAAAATTTAGATTATGATGTCTACATGATTTTAAAAAGTTTAAGAACTTAAATGGCTTTAACATTTTTTTCCAGATTATATTATGGGTAAAGCAAAAACCTAAATTGGTCATCAAAATTTAGAAGGATATTTGGCCTTAAATTATAGGTTTAAAGTTTGAACAAACATCGGAAAACTTCTACTATAGGTAGAAAAACGTCAATATTAAACACAAAGACATTCACAACAAGATATTTAGGGTGGCCAAAAGGCAACGAAACTATGACAATCTTACTTTGCTCTAATCATAGCCAAGTGAACTAAGAGATGATTTAACTTAGCACGTTATGTGATAAAATTAAAAAGATGTATTGGAGAGATAAAGCAATGTTAGAGCAAAATTTTAAAATTAAGAGATAATTAAATTGTAAAGAAAAGAAATATATCACTCACTATCATAATACAGTTAATAAAAGTTTATCAACTCACTGTCTGGTTTGTCGAGCCAATAAACCTCCAAATCTTGAAAGAACTCTATTTTTTCCACAAACAACCTCTTCAATTTAGAAAATAAAACAATAAATAAAATCATCATAAGCTTTAAAAATAGTATGGAAATATAGGAAAAGATCAAGACACGAGGCAAGCCTTATGGCAAGTAAATCCAAGGAAATTATAAAAAAAATTAGTTGCAAATCACACAATTAATTACTCTTTCTAATGATTTTACATAAAGTCTCTTATAAATTGAAAAGCTATATTGTATTAAAATTTAAAGTTTTAAATCTCTCTCGTAATTACACAAAAGTAAACATAGACGTAGTATTAGATAAAATTACAAAATGAGAAAAATAAATAATCTTAATTAGAAGTACTCAACATGCACTTTTTGATTGGTTAATTATCCTTCTAATGGCTAGTCTAGTTGCATCCAGGGCATCATTATTTCTCATAGTTCTTAAAGTACACTTCTCTAAATCATTCAAGTCCTAGAAATCCTTAATAAAATAAGGTGCAATCTTCTCCAAATCAACTCTTATAAGCCATGTATCATTAGCAGGCGACTCGTCATTCCAACAACAACAACAAGCCTTTGTCCCACTAAGTGGGATTGGCTACATAAATCCTTTTTCTCCCTTTTTTTCCTATTAAGTGTGATATTTTTATTTAATTAAAATAAATTAAGATCATTTTTTATACAACGTTCCCAAGTCTTTTTAGTTCTACCTCTACCTTTCTGAGCATGTCAAATCTAAGAACATCTACTCTCTTAATAGGGTCAACAGACGATCGATGTTTAATGTGATCGAATCATCTAAGGTGACTCTCTCTAATCTTGTCTGCCGCTGGAGCTACTCCAACCATTTCATGAATATATTCATTTCACATTTTACTTCTTTGTGTAAAACCACTCATCTACCTAAGAATTCTTATCTTAGCAATACTTAATTTTATGCTTATCATTTATCAACCAACATTCTAGGCCACAAAGCATTGCAGGTCTCACCACCATCTTATAAATTTTTCCTTCAAGTCTAAGAGGTACATTTCTGTCACACAATAGGCCCAATGCAATCCACCACTTCAACCATTCAACTTTAATTCTACCAATAAAATCCCCATACATATCACCATCACTTCAAACAATAGATCCAATATATCTATAATGTTCGCTCCTTGTAATGATTTGATCATCCATTGTTATAATCCCGCCACTAGATCTACTATTATTAAAATTAGATTCCATGTATTCATTTTTAGATCTAATCAATAAAAAGCCTTTAGGCTCCAAAGTTGATATCCATAATTCAATTTTTTTTCTGAACTCTCTCTGGTCTTATCCATAAAAAAGATATCATCAGCCAAAAAATATATACCATATACATCTTCCCATAAATGTCCAATAAGAGAATTCAAAAATAAAGCAAAAATGATATGAGCTTAAAGTTGATCCCTGATGTAGTTCAACCGAGATAGGGAAATACTTAGTCAATCCTCCGGTGTTCAAACACAAGTGATTTAGTCATTCCATTCAAGTAATAATACGCGCTCTCTACTATCATCAACCAATGTTTTATTTTTCAATATAATTATCACTTTAATGAAATTAAACTAAACATGACTACACTGTTGCCTCCCCACCTCCCCACCCTTCCAGTTTCGCTTCATCCATCGTCTATCTTTCCATTAACCCTCCCTTGACCGTAACCCTTACAATTCAATTGCGACTGCAGCTAGATGGAATAAGACAGGGATTGCGGATTGCAAAGACCTCTGAAACCCCATCTTTTACCCACTTCCTCGCATCCTCATTCTCACGCTTTAGCAGCTTTAAATTCTGGCTGTAAATCAAACTTTCAACAGGATTTACTTAACACGGGATTTTAAAACAAGTTGGAATAGAAATGGTATTTAAAATCCTGTAGGCCTTATAGTTGTCATTTTTACTGTTTGATCCAAAATGTTGCCATCAAACAGCTCTTTCATATGTGAAATAAGAGTGGAATTTTATTTTCTGATTTCTCTGTGATAGTATATCATAAGGTTGGGTGTGCGCTAATAACAATTTATCACAAATAAAAATTATTATTTTCTGTTGGGGATTTTCTTTGCATCTACAAGCCAAACCATACACACTGAAGTGCTAATTAGTGAAATGAGAAAATTAAAAAAACTTTCTACAAATAGCTTAATACAAACCCCCTTTGTAATGTCAGCTGTGGTTGCGCGAGAAGCTCTAGACCATCCAAACATGTTGCATCATTATCATAGAGGAT
Source organism: Phalaenopsis equestris (assembly GCF_001263595.1). Lineage (NCBI taxonomy): Eukaryota > Viridiplantae > Streptophyta > Magnoliopsida > Asparagales > Orchidaceae > Phalaenopsis > Phalaenopsis equestris. Next base: position 32,816 of record NW_018238810.1, on the reverse strand, counting down.
ATAAATATAACTGATGGCTAAATAAGTCGTCATCACCTACACAAAATCATATTCAAACAAGAAATTAAGAGCACACTCTAGCATGTGAAACAAATGGAATTAGTCTGGGTAATTGTTATATGGCTAGGCCCTCTATTTCACCATCTATTTCATCATGGTTGAAAGCTAACGATACAATTTCAATATATAAATCACAAAACTTTTACCCAATAATGAAATTTCATCTGTTTCTTCTTTCATAAAGAGGGATGATGGCATTACACCTTCAAAAAATTGACCATCCACATAAAGACACAAAACTCCATCATGTAGACAAAAATTCTATAAGAAATTCCTTATAAAAGGAAATGATTGATGGATCACCTCATCATGTAAATGCATTCTAATTTCACACAAGGCATCCATATAATGTGAAGTATGACAACACAGGTCAAAACAAAATTCATTTGAAATGTGCATTAATAGCCCTTTCATTTACTTTAAGAAATTCTTTAAGGAGAACCGTAAAGAGTACTTTTCTATGATCATCATAAATACCACATACATCATCTCTAGGAGAAGATTGTCAATAAATTCTTAGACATTGCCAAAGTAATTAAGACAAATGCAAAATAATAATAATAATAATAAAACCAAGGGTGGAAAGTCTGAATAAAACGTTTCATTAGCAAAAAAGAAGTTGAGGAGGCTTTAAAGAAAATCAAGGGTGGAAAGTCTGTAGGACCTGTTGATATCCCAATTTAAGTGTGGAAATATTTGGGAGATTTGGGAGTTTCTTGGCTTACTAAACTCTTTAATATTATTTTAAAAACTAAAAAGATGCCTGAGGAGTGGAGGAAGAGTATTTTGATCCCCATTTTTAAGAATAAAGGGGATGCACAAGAGTGTGCAAATTATAGAGGAATTAAGTTGATGTCGCATACTTTAAAATTATGGGAGAGGGTAATTGAACATAGGTTAAGACGCATCACAAAAATTTCTCAAAATCAATTTGGATTTATGCCGGGCAGGTCTACTATGGAAGCTATACATTTATTGAGAGGTTTGATGGAGAAGTTCAGAGATAATAAGGAGAATCTAAATTTGATTTTTATTGATTTAGAAACAGCTTACGTCCAAGAGATATCCTTTGGAGAGTTCTCGAGAAGAAATGTGTTGATATGACTTATATTCAAGTCATTATAGATATATATGCTAGAGTTGTTACTTGTGTTCAAACTGAAGGAGGATTGACAAAATATTTTCCTTTTTCTGTTGGATTACATCAGGGATCGGATTTAAGCCCATATCTTTTTGCTTTAGTTATGGATGGTCTTACTG
>NW_018238810.1:21157-30694 GCF_001263595.1 Phalaenopsis equestris | reverse complement strand
CCACGTAGTGGGATTAAGGCTTTATTGTTATTGTTGTTGTTGTTGTTGTTGCAAAAAAAAAAAAAAAAAGTTAATTTGTTAGTGTACTCAAAGCATATTTTGCTAACTTCAAGCAGCGAAATGAGACCTAGAAAGAATTCTTTGCAAGTTCTAGTGAAAATCCTACTTCATCTGGCATGTAGACACAAAGCATATAAAAAGCTTAGTATAATTGCTCCCATCATAACATAATAGCATTGTGCAATTACCATCATAGTCAAAGTAGCAAAGAAAGCTTCTCTATGAAAATTCCTCACATATTTTGTTCAGCATGAAGCAATAACCAAACTTTTGAATAGTGAAAACAATCCAACATATAATGCACACTTCAGTTTTAAGTGAAGAATCATAAAGAGATGTATGCACGCATTCTAATTTTCATGGTAAAATTAATTCATTATCAATTATAGCTAATCCAAAAAAAAAGATATAATCATTACTTAAATAATATTTTTTTCTGCTTAATTCTTTGAACAAAAAACACAGCCAAAAGAAAGGCATTCCAAAAAGGAGAGGGCAAAAAGAAAAGGGGCAAGGATTAAAAAAAAAATTCAAATGATACTTGAATCCATGAAATAAAGCTTTCACTGCAACATTGCATAGGAAAAGAAGAATGAGGGCCCAATAAGAATAAGAGGGCTCAGATGATAGTGGATGTCGTGAAATGAGAAAAGTGCAAAAGCTTTCTAATAATAGCTACATGAATACCCTTGGTAATGGCAGCTGCGATTGCCTGAGAAGCTTCAGACCATTCAAACATACCACATGATTACCATAGAAAACATAGACATATTCCATAGTAGGCACTGCATATTTTGTGTATGGCATTAAACTTGACAATTATTGTTGTATGCATTTCATGGTAAAGATAAAACTGCTGATACGATTTCCATATGTAGTTCATAAATATTATCTTCTATAATGCAATTCTACATTTTTTCTTTCACGAAGAGAATATGACACCTTCAAGTATCATCCCTTCTTAAATAGCCACAAAGCTTCATCATCTAGAAAAAAAAGAAATAGGGAACTCTTTTTGATAGGATGATGAATCGCTTCATCATGCTCATGCAAACCCAAGTTCATTATGGTAAATATAATTTTTTTTTACACATGGCATCTTTATTATGCACGGCATGATAATAAAAGCTATCATGAAATTTTTTTGATAGAATATTATGCACTGATAGGCCTTGAAATTTTTTTCAGAAATTCTACAAGGACTGCCTCAAAAAGATCACTTGATTGATTTGCCATCATTGCCATATAGACATCATCATCACCATATAGCATCATCATCATCATTGCTAGGAAACATAAAATGAGAAAATTCTTATCTGCATGCAACTCTCGGCCATATTGCTATTAACCAACACCTTAATAATTTGCAGCCAAAAAGTTATCAACGTTTCCATGAGAGAAAGGGTGGAGCTTAACCTATAAACATCATCATCCTTGAACAACAACAAACAGATCATGGCCATTGAAAATTTATAAAACTCATTGAAGTAGGGAATAATGATGGATCTGCGAACCAAGGGTTTCTAACTGAATTCCAATTATATACTCATGAGAAAAGCTCATCACAAGTCATAGAGTAGGTAAGGTGACATGTATGTAAAAATTGTTGCTTAGGTGTTAAATATGTGAATGCATGAAATTGAGTAGTATGTATGCCAATTTCCTAAAAGAAAATTATGACAGAAATGATTGCATCATTGGAACTTGAAAAGAAGCACACTTTCTAATTGCAAACAAAATGAGCTCTATAAAGATTTATTTGTCAGAAAATTATAAATGCTACTTCATAGGATATGCAGATGAAAAGCAAATCCCCAACAAAAAATATAATATTTTTTAGGCGCACACACACCACCTGATGATGAACGATCACAGAGAAAGCAAAAAATAAGATTTCACTCTGATTTCACACATGAAGGGGCTGTTTGATAGCAGCATTTGAGCAGGATTTAAGAAATATTTAGCACAAGTCCCGCAAAGCAGTAAAATTGACAACTATAAAGCCTACAGGATCTTAACTTCTGTTTCTCTTCGGACTTGCCTTAAATCCTGGATTAAATAAATCCCGTTCGAAAACCGATTTATGGGATTTAATGGTGCTGAGGTGCAGGGGGGTTATGGTGACAAGAGGATCAAAGGAATGATAGTCGATGGATCAAGCGAAAGTGGAAGGGTGGGCGGTGGGGAGGCGACAGTGTAGGCATGTCAGATCGCATGGAAGGTTAGAGCTATGTGAGGAAGGGTTGACCGGCTCGTGGTTAGAGCAGCACGTGAAACCGGGTGAGACGAAATTAAAAGAAGTGTGAATTTTGTAATATTAAACTTTAGGGTACGAGATAGGTAAATAAGAATGTTTTTGGTGCTATGTATGTAAAAACCCCTTTAAAAAACATTCTTTATATCTAACATTTTTAAATTTTGAATATGCGACATGCTCTTGCCCTGAAATTTTTATATATTGGAGGTATTTTTTTAAGTTTAATATGAACATTATATAACCATCTTCATTATATTATTTTGTAGATCTAGTCTTATTCATGAAGTCAAGATATTTATATAGTTACATTCCTCAGTTTATTTTTTAATTCTTTCATGTAAGCTAGCACATCTGAAGCAAAATTATATATAAAAGATGAAAATGTAATGCTTAAATACCAACTATATCACGAAATGTTTTGGGATTAAAATAAGATCATCAAAAAATAAGAAAGGAGCCTAATGTCTTTCAAGTATAATACATCTATTAGTGATTAAAAATGATACGCGGTTCATCTCACATGAAAAAGCTCTGGATGAGATTCAGTATTTATTTTTGCCCGTAATACTGATTGGACAAATATAACATTAGTGATATTATCTCCACCAATCATTTAAACACCATGTTAAAAATGTTTCTTCTCATCCAATCTTTTGATTCATTTTTTACGATTCATACATCTTACCATCCTATTAGGATGTCCATTCCTTTTTACCAAATCATAATGATTTTAGTGATAGGGGCACTAATACATAAAAGACTAAGTCTATTAGTAACATTTAGGAGAACAAGAAGTGGGCTTTTCACTAATCTTAGACATGGATGAGAATTTATTTTTTCTTAACATGAAGAGCATAATAAAATAGTCTCTAATATTTCAGAATCTTGCAGTTCTATCTTATTTCAAATCTTCATTCTAAAACCTATGACAAATTGAATGAAAAATTAGCAATTATAATCACCGCAGTATATCTTGACCACTAAATCCCCAATGGGTTTCAAGTATTCAATGCCAAGAATATTTCTTACCTAAGAATCATTAATTGCACATGTAGTTTTTTGACATGATATTAGAGTCAATAATTTGACCTTATTTCTTTCATCTCTACCTAAATAAGGGCATATTTTCCAAGCCCTTCTTCTTTCACCAAAATATTAACCAACAATTCTTTACCTCCCCTCAAAACTTCATTTTGATAAAAGTATATCTTTGAAAACCATACATCAAATTAGTCTAAGAAATTAATATTTTAGCTAAAGCAGATAAAAGTTTGTTGGGACCATGAACCCCATCAAAAGTGGGTGCTTTTAATTTAACTTTCTTAGTCAAGGCAATAAAGTCATCAACGTTCCATACTTAGTTCTCTCATGTAAAATAATTATCATGTATATAGTTGTGTAATATGCGGGGCCTCCTCTAAATGAAAATTCCTAAGTTGGAGAAGTTAGGTGGGTGATCTAAGTGATGCATGTGGAAAAAGTTTAGTTAGTCGATCTGTCCCATCATGATTTTAAATAGAAATTAAATTTTATAAAAATTCTACTTTAGGAATTGTTGGACATGTTGTAGTCTATCATTCTAATAAATTGCCATAATATTTAGGCATCCAACCAAATTTAGCAAGCCACTCAAATTGCTACAAATTAGCTGATCTTAGTGGTCAGTGAATCAATGACATATGACAATACAATTTTAAAAAAATATTTAAATTACAATGTGAATGTAAGGGTGAGTGCAAGTTATTCTGGGATGCCTAAATGATGTAAAATAATATGAGTTATGAAAACATACAAAACAAATACAAGCAGCAAATTTTGAAGTCTAGCTAATTCAAAATAAATAAATATAATTTAGAGTTCTTAAATTTAGATAAATATCAAAGAAAGACAAAATATATTGTGAAACTCACTTTGTAGTTGAATTTGTATGCCACTTAATAATTTTTTAATGATAATTTATGGTAAATTGCTAGATTAATTTTGTGAAGCCAGCATATAAGAGGATTGTCAAAAAATTCATTAAAATTACTAATAAACAAAGCAAGCCTAAGAAATGAAATGAAAATGCATTCTATAATAGAAAAAATAAAATAAGAATAGATACTATTTAAATGACAACCCAGAAAACTTTCTTATGCAAATATCTTTCTAAAATTTTCCTCTTTATTCAATATTATGCTCTAATTCTAAAACTGGGTGAGAGGAAGGGGTTAGGCTTACCTAGGATTATTATATTTTAATTTTTATTTAGAAATTAAGTCATACAAGAATTTAATCTAGCCATCAAATTTTAGAGGGATGTTAGACTTTTGCAAAGAGGCTTAGGCTTTGAAAAAAAAAAATTAAGAAAACGACTTTCAATAATATAAAAATATTTATATACTTGAATATAAAGTTTTTCACAAACTTTCAAGAGATTTAGAGTGAACCATATTGGGTATAATTTTTCCTAGCCTTCGTAAATAAATCTAAGAGAGATCTTGCCTTAGGGTATTATGGAAAGAATTTATGAAGATAGGTTGAAGATATAAGGAGATGTTAGAAAATGATTTTCACAGCAAAAGAAAAATAAAATTGCAAAAATAAAAGAAACCTATCGCTCACCAAAATAATATGATTATGAACCATTAATCACGGAAGAAGTTACTTTTTTTCCAAACAATCAATAATGTTTTTCATTCAAGAAATTACCAAATAAATAGATTCATCACATACCCCAAAACTAATATGATGAGAGAATTGCTAATCATGCAAGTAATTATCCCATAGATGATAATACATTAAGTTTTCACATAATTTAAAATTTTAAAATTCATTGAAACCTAAATTTTCATATTTCCCCCATAAGTCCGCAACAGCAACTATAAACATAATCATATACAAAAATTATAATATAAATAGCTTAAATAATTAATCCTAAATAGAAGTACTTATCAACTTCCTTATGATTGACTTAATTATCATCATGTTTTAACTTCTTATTAATTGGTCCAACTGATTCCCATGTTGCATCAGAAATCTTATGATTGTGTTGTATTGATGGAACCAAACATCCATAACACAAAGTGGAAGAAGAGAGATCCACAATAGGGCGCCAGCACTGGTGTCTATTTCATTCATTGCATATTTATACAAAGGCAAGATGTTTATAACCAAACAACAGGTTAGAAAAGATTAAAAATATTTGAAGTACATTTAACATTTAAGAAAGAGCAATTTTTTAATTATAGTAAGTAGTTTTAACCCGGGAGGAAGAGATGGCCATGAGCCACTTCATTGAGATCACTGAGGCAGTTCTTTGAATTGTGGAGGTGACTTCTGACAAAAATAGAACACCTCCCTCGACCAAATTGATCATGCTTTCTTGAAATGTGAGCCAGTTTCTAGCACATTTGACTTGGCTTTTGTAAAGGCAAAGAGAAGTTTTGACGAGTTTGCCATTCTAAACATCCCCTTAGTTTGGTTTCGACCATAAAGTTTATGCGGTATCTTGTGATAATGTGATTGTATCAATAATGAATTAGAAGGCCACTTTGCATGCAAACTTTTATTTAATAATAAAATAATACAAAGTCCTAAAATTAGCAAAAGAGAATTATAAGAAATGAAAAAATTAACATGTAATACAATAGAATGAATAGATGTAGTAAATGACACCAATAACTAAATAATTACAAAGATAAATATTATGCACATAAGGTCTTTTAAAAAGACTTATAATTGGCCATTGATAAGTTGCACATTTTCCCTCTCCCCTTATATATGGGTTATAGAAATAGCCCAACAACTCTCATTTCTCCATAGAATGTCTAATTACTTGTCCCAAAATAACTCCTGGTTCAATGAGCCTTCCATACCCAATTTTGGATCATATTTGTCTATCAAAGATCGAGTATAAATAATTCAAAAGCTCTCTTATGGTTAAACAAATGATTGGGAATCTTTTGGTGATTGCATGGAGATTGAGAAATATCATTATGAGAGATGACAAAAAATATAAGAGGGTATCTTCAATCAAACATAATATATGGCAAGTCAAATGACCATAATGATTGCTGTAATTAGTTCAAGCTTCAAGAAATATATTTTATGATTTATGATAATCCTGATAGAAAAAAATTGCATTTACTCATTAAAATTATCCACATTCTTTAATGTGATAAAACACAAAATCTAAAAGCTATGGTCTATCAACCTTAACAAGATCAATGTCTAAAATTTTGTTAAAAATTCAATTTAACCTAATCAAACACAAAAAGATAATTATTTTTGGAGATAGAATTTGAAACAAGATAACAAATAAAACGTGCAATATGAAATATTGAGGCAGGAAACTACTTTAATTAAATATAAAAATTCATATTAACAAAATATAAATCAATTATTCCTCAATCTCTACATATATTATTGAAGTTCTTTCCAAATGTTAAAGTCTATGAAAGTAATACAAAAGCTATTACACTGAGGGCTCATCTGGAGTGATTGTAACTCTCTATGAAAATATTTGTCTTTATTTAGAACTAACACATTTCTAAATAGTAATTGTGAGTATTATTTACTTTAATCATTCTAAGAAAATTGGATGACGATTTATTTAAAACTACCACCGTCTAGGAGATACAACTTCTTACAACAGAAATTTCTAAAAAGAAACAAAAATATGTAACCAAATAAAAGGGTGGTAGCTATCTATAAACAAAATTTATGAAAAAAAACTATCCCAATTAGACCATTATAAAAAAAACAATTAACTTTTTATTGAAAAGAAATCCAAGCCTATGATTGTTAAAAGAAATATGACAAAAGGATTAGCCCAAACAATTAGACAACAAAATACCCTATTGTTACAACAAAAAGCCCAAACATAAGATCAAGGATTATTCAAAATTACATAAAAAGAATCGGCCAAAAAAGGAAGAAGAAGAAAAGATCAGCACCACTACAAGAGAAGAAGATATTGAAATAAAATGAGTGACAAAGATAGATCTTATACCATCCTTGTGAGAAAGCTGGAAAGAACTTTTTCACCACAAGTAACAACTGAAATCGAGCCTTATTACGCTATTTTGAATTAGGGCTTACACAATGATCAAAAGGATCATGATTATTTTCACAAGTTTTACACTGGCTGTCGACTACCTAGCACAATCCTCCACTTTTCACATTTGGGCTTAGGACTGACAATGACAGTGTTCCATGAATTTGGCTAAAAACGAGGGTCGATTCATTATCAAGCATCGAAAATCCTATTTAATAAATTGGACTTAAAAGAGTAATATTTATAAGGCCATTGGGGCAATGTGCTCTTAGATTTGTTTTTCCGGAGATTTTGTTGGTGAAGTAGCTAGAAAAGTTCTATCACTAGGTGTATGCTATAAAATATTTATTCCACATTTAGGGAATTCAAAATAAAATTAGAAAAAAAAAAATATAAAATTGGTGAATCCATTGTTCGACATTCAAGGGAAATTGAAAAAACCATTAGATTAGAGGATCTCAACAAGGGTCAAAGGCTCCTTGATAAATAACACAAGATGATCCACAATAAATGTACAAGAACTGTCCTAGCCTACCAGTAGCCTATGATTGCGAGTAAAAAAAAAACCTAATGAACAAAGAAGAAGAAAATTGCTCATTTACAAGAGTAAATGGCCTAAACTTGGAGGGTGTCGAGATCCAAGAGCCTCAAATTGCAATTGAAATTTGAATATGAAAGAGCAAAAAATGAAAAATAAAAAAGACAATAAGCTAGATAGACATAATTAACAAAACTAACTTTTATTTTCTCCACAAAATTTCCTCCTTATTCTAAATTGGCAAACAACTTTTAAGAACACAATGTAGTTAGCTGTTCCCAAGTGCGCCTATCCAAACTTTGAATAGAAAAAAAATTAAAATCAAGGTATTACTCAGTATTGTAGATAAACATGAACTGGTTCCTAACTTGTCGTCCAAGGCAAGGCAACTCAATTGCATTAGTTTCAAAAACAAAGCTGGCTTTCCTCTTCCCATTCCACTTTGCTTTTCTCTGCCACTTGGGCTGGTTAGGAAAACACCCACCCAACAAGCATAAACTATTTCATAAACGAATCAAACTCTATCCTTGTTAATTTTTATTGATTCCAATATCTTTCACACCCGGGCCTACATGACCTTTAGTATAAACATTTCTCGCCATTCTTAACTAACACAATGGATTTTAACAATTTTCCAGAATTTAAATTTAAATTTCATGTAAGTATCTAATTAGATTAAAAATGGCGAGAAATGTTTATAATTGTATCATAGTTCCTTTATAATCCATTACATAAAGAGTCTATAAGAAGTTATCACATTGTGTTAAAATTGATTTTAACACAATGGATTTTAACACATTGGATTTACAAGAGTATATAAGAAATATAAGAAAATAGAGAGTATATTGTTAAAATCCATTTTATTAAAATCCTTACATAAAGAGCATATAAGAAGTTATCAGATGTAGTTCCTTTATAATCAAGTTATCAGATTTCTAAACTTCTTAGTTCCCTCAAAATGAAATATTTAGGATCAATGATGGCCCCACTTAATCACACAACAAATCTTATGCAAGTCTGCACCTTTCAAATTTTATCGCAGGTACAGAAGATGAAAAAATAGCCTACCTAAGCAAAACAGAATAATTCTTTAACATACAAGAAAGTAAAATAATTTCCAACAATCAGGTGAAGAATTACCATTCACGACAACTTCGCATATAAGAAATAATCAATTCGAATTTACATCTTTAAGGGGTTGTTGAATGATGTATTTTGAAAAATGCATGGTACAATAAATATAATATATGGAAATTGTCTAAGAATTGTTTGGCTGCCTGTAAAATAAAACTAGGAAAAATATTTAACCAGTTTGGATGCGTGCAACGTTCACATTCAGGTATATCACTCAAATAAAATTGGAAGATTACCCCCTAACTCTTTATATTAATATAAAGCTTCTAACTTCATAAGTATCAACCAAAAAGTTTTTTCTTTGCAAACTAAAAAATAATAAGGCTCTAATATCCATGATCCACGGGGACTGGTAGTAGTAATGTCAAAGAATATTAGGATCATTAATCAATAACAAATTAGTAATGTCAAAGAATATTAAGTAAAATAGCATCATAAAAATATATCAGGAATGGTTAGTAACCACCATCCACAAAACATAAATCCAAATGGAGAACAATAGCTTCATGA
>NW_018238810.1:3478-19476 GCF_001263595.1 Phalaenopsis equestris | reverse complement strand
AAAGATAATGTTTTTCACGTTGACAAATAAAGGCGTTTATGCTATCTTAAGTTTAATGGTTTGTTTGCTAAGATTAAATTTTTGGGTACTTAAAAATGGAAGCATTAAAACAAAAATGCTAACCTTCAACAATCGTACAGATAAATCCAAATGTATGAAATTGACCACTCAATGAATTCAATTAAATCCACAAGTGAATACTAAACAGCAAACTGCTAGTTATATTCAAAACACAAAATCAATAGCTTCCATTAATATATGCTTTAAAAGAAATAGCAAGGGGCAGAAATCTAAAATTAGGTGGGGTGTGCGGGCACACCCTAAGCTAAACGTGACTTTACCATCCTACACAGAGCATTTAGCTTTCACAAAGTCCACTCTTCTAGATCACAAAAGTAGATATTTATCAGGAACTTACAAAACCAACAGATCAAGTAGCCAAACTCTGACCTATTAGGCCCTAAGAGAAACCTTAGGAAGAAGATGACTTCTCCTCATGCAAATTGGCCTCCTTTTGCAATTTTAACATCCATCGGCAAAGGAGACCATGCAATGCGGTTTCTTGACTCAGCCCTCCTTCTCAATATTAACATAAACCCAACAGCCGACAACATGACAAAAGCAGACCAACAAATAAGTGAACGGATAACTGTGCTAAAGCCACCTCGTGAACTATGTAAAACCAAAGCAAATGGAAGCACACCGTCCAAGCTTCCAACGGTGTTATTAAGTTTCATAATTTCCAGTCCATTCAGCAACCCATCAACCCTCGAATGACCAACGAACCTGGAAGGGCCAATGCTGACAAACAGAAAGTCTGAAATGCCCACATCAGCAACAAAGTCCACATAGTAAGGAGAAGCCAAAACTTGAACAGTTGCAGAGGAGATATCAAAATTTTCATATGCAAGATGTCCGTTGATGAAAACATTAAAATACAGCTCATTAAGAGCCAAGCTAGCAATATCGCAGAAGTGCAACCGAATGAGGTACTTATATCCATGATCCACGGGGAATTTCCATGTCATTCTAGAGCTTAGCTCAGAAGAATTGACAACATCAATAATCCTTGCAGTATTATACCCACTGTCAGGTGCTACTTCACGGCTGGGCCCATACCTCTGGTACACAATCCTGCCACTAAAAGATACATTTTTGGCAATAGAATTTGAATAAAAAAACTCAGTATCAGGAGCCCATGTCCTCCACAGGGTATCATTAAACGGTGTCACTTTTGGACCCCCAACATTGATCCGAAACATGATTTCCATCGCCAATTTCGATAACCCATCAAAACTCAAAACTTGGTCAGCTTGAACCAATCTTGCCCTATCTTCTACAAGGTCTGCTGGCGCAGAGATGACTTCGATGGCGTTCACAAACGCAAATGAGGACGAATCCACTGGCACGAAGAAGATCACGAGCTTTTCCGCGTCTGCTTTCAAGATGAACTCCTTCATCGGAGAGTCGGAAGAAGCGGTAAAATTGCTGAGCAAAACGAAGCCAGAGGCCACGACATGGAAATGAGCAGAGGCAAGGTCGTGGCTGTGGGTGGAGAAGGGATAGAAATGAAGGCGGACGATATGTGTGCCCTTGTTGCTGATGTGGAACTCGTAAGAGGAAGGAGACGTGAAAACCCTAGCTGATTTGTAAAGAGAAGCGTATGTGTGGGATTGGAGAGGGGGGTTAGCATCTGCGGAGATAGAGATTGGATTATCGGAGATGAGACAACTGGCATCGGGCAGGAAGATGCGGTGGTCATCGAGGGTGGTGGGGGTAAGGGAGCCACATGAGATGAGGTGGTTGTCGGGAGGAGAGAAGAGAGCAGAAGAGTGGGAGAGGAGGGCGAGTAATTGGAAGATGATATTGAGGTGAAGATGTCTAGGGTTTCGTCGATTGGCCATAAGAATTGTGATTAGAAGGAAGTATAGGATGTTGAAGATGAATGAATGCGCGCGAGAAGATGAATGAACGCGGGTTAGAAGAAGATCAGGGAAAATGGAGAAGCTGTCAGCTTCGGGAGTGTCTAGATGGTGGGGAATACGCGTTACTTGTGCTTAGTGGGTCCAGCGAGGGTGGGAAAGGGATTGGATGGCCCACCAAGAGCATCAACAGTGCTGGCCCACTCACCAAGTGGTTTTACTCGCTTAGCAGTAAAATGCATACAACTGAGGTCTAATTATTACGTACAGCAGCTGTTGCGCTCTCTGTATATAATAATCGCTCGATAAATGAGAGGGTAAAAAAATTTATGTCCGAAAGCTCACAATTAGAGCTGCAAATGGATATATTTAACTAGTTACTCATTATTTAATTTGATAGGAGCTTTTTCATGTTCTTTTAATTAATTAATTGAATGAATTAAAACACTTCGGTAAATTCAAGATCTTTAAATCAACATATTTGAACATCTCCACCACCTTTTTTGATTCATTTATATTGACCAACACAATCATTTAAAGCCCACGAATAAATTGATTAAGAAGCTCAATAAACAATTTCTTTTAAAGTTCAAGTTAAATAGCTTTAGTGCATATGAATAGAATGGGTTAGCGCTTAATTTAAGTTTGTCAATAAGTCCAATTAAAACTTACTTTAAGATTCATTTAAGTTAAATTAAATTTAATTTTAAATTGTAGTACATATAATAAGATAAAAAAGTTGTTTATTTAGTTCATTGTTTTAATGTATTTATATGTTTCTATTAGTTATGCATTTAATAGTTCATTCATGTAAAAGCTCATTTGTATTAGTAAGTTCAATATGTAATTCATTAATAAGCTCAATAAAGCCCATTTGCTTAGAAAATAAATAGTTCAACCATACTACTCATTATTGCGTTTAATAAGTCATATTAAATAAAGATTATTTGGATATAAATTAAGTAGCTCGATAATTTACTCATTAATATGCTTGATAATACTCAATTATCATTATATGAAATGATCAAGAACCAAACTTAAATAGTATTTAAGTTTGAACATAGACACAAAGCTCGATTGGAATCGAGCTGAAATTTTATAAATAAGCTCAAGCTTGAACACAACCCTACTCGACTCAGCTCAGTTCATTTGCAGCCCTAGTCAGCATATACATTACTTCCTTCTACTCTTCTGGAATTGCCACTCCTCGATCTTTTATCTTACACTAGCAAAATCATCTTTTGCAGGTTTAACAATCAATACCTCCTTCTCCACCCTTAGGTACAAAGTCTCTTCTGGCAGCACATTATTAATTTGAGATTCTTTGATATTCTCCTCCCTAGGAGGCTCCAGAGCATTTCCATCTATCACCCTCACATTGTCTTCAAAAGCTCCATTATCCACCCCTCTCTTCATCCTCTCCACTGGATCTTTTAGCCAATTCCGCATTATGCACGTGATCTCCTCCTACTCAAACATGTTAGGAGGGGTTTTTTTAAACTCTAGATGTAGCACGTAGCAATTATCAACAAGATGTTCAAACATACAACAATTTGAACAATAATGAGGATGTTGTTCAACAATAACTTTTTTCCAAGAGTTATTGTGTGCAGTGCCTATCCACACGCCATTCCCAATATTTTGTGTGATATTTCTTTCAATGAGCACTCGCGCAAGAGATGGTCTAGTTAAATGAAATGTAGGAATGTCCTTTTTCATCGGCCTCCCAAATATAACACTCAAAGAAAACAAAATTTCATCATTAAATAGATGTAATTTAAAACCAGGGAATCGAAACCATATAAGAACAACCAGAGGTTCGGTTTGTCGATCAAAATCCACAGAACAATTCAAGAGCTTCATGTTTTTGTTATCAATTTTCAGGTATTTCTTCACATATAGCCACACATAATCCTCCTCCCAACTCAATTGAATAAGTATATGCTCCCATGTAACATACCAATGTTCCAATCAACCAACAATTTCAAACTGTCAAAGAACTTTCTAACCAATTCCATCCTCGGGTGCCCATAAAGGAACACACCAACCAATGTAAATTTACAGTATGCAGATAGATTAGCAGTATCATTCCCCGACAGGAAAGAGCATGCTTACCACATTTACGGCCCAGTTTTCGTACAAAAGGGTTCTCATCATTACCATCCATAATATCGTGATACGACTGTGTAAAAAGAAAGTTTCTAAAGTTAACAGTGGCAGTGGTGCAAGCGCCCACTAACACCTCTGCCAAAGATTAGTCCATCCAAGCACACTACTTGAAACCAATACCCACATCAGTTAAATCATCTCCGTGTCGCCAGAGCCCTAATTCCTTCTATCTATATATGTAGATATATATCTATGTATATATATATATATCTATCTATATATGTAGATATATATCTATGTATATATACACATACATATGTTATGCTCATTCTTAAAGTTATTGCGCTTTAATAGAAGGTATTTTGTGTTTTTTTTTTATTTTAGGTACAAGTTATGGATTTTAAGAGTAAGAGGAGCAAAAATGAAAGATAAGGGGTCAAATGGAGCAAAGGAAGAAAAGGTGACCTGGCGCCTAGGCGCCAGGTAGTTAAACTTGACTTCTAGAAGGCTAGCGCTTAGGTGACAAAAATGATTTTAGATTTTGTGCATTGAATTTGGATGAATTTTGATGAGGTTCTTGAAGTGACTCTTGGTGATTTTTATGGCTTTATTTAAAGAGACTATTGGCTGGTTGGAAGAGGGTTGTTAGTGAGAGTAGATGTGTGTGTGTGTGGCGTGAATATGTGTGTGTGTGTGTGGCGTGAGTGTGTTGGAAAGAGTCTTTATAAAGTGTTTTGGTGTGTTTATTTGTGTAAGAAGTCATCAAAGGAACTTCAAAGGATTCACTAGGGGAGAAGTCTAAGATAAGTACTTTGTATTTTTGTTTGAGTTTTGTTTTACTATGTAAAGTTGGGTTTTTATATAAATCAAGTTTTGTTGTGTTATCCTCAAGAATTCTGAGTAGTTTTTCTTATCTTTCTTCTTGTAATAAGAAGTAATCATACATAGGATTATAATTATTTAAGATATCTCTTATTCCATATTTGAGATGATTCATTACTTCGTACTTCATTTACATATTCGATATGGTCAACTGATATGTTATAACTTTTTTGTGAATCCATAATGACCCAGGATGGCTCTGGTTCCTCAACTAATAAAACTCACATTAATTTAGTGGGTGAGAAGGTAATCTATTTGTTAGTACAAATAGAAGGGAGATAAGCTTTGATGAGCATAAATAAATGATTCAAGGGAGACAGGCTAGAACCTTAACCAATTTGATCTATAGTTTGAAACTTAAGGACTGATTAGTCCTATAGAAAGGGCACAGTGAGTAATATTGAGGGGAGAGGCTAGAACCTATCAAGCATGAGCTAAGATTTAGGAACTAAACTTTAGATTAATCAATATTTTTTATGCACTCGGAAGAGGGTAAAGGATAAGTACACTCCTATTTTTCACAAAACTACATTTTAACTTTTAAATATTTGATTCCTACACTGATCATGATCTCTTTGTAAGGGGAAAGAACTTTTTACATAAATTGAACTTTTCTACGTAAAATTAGTTTAGAAATCAACATTTTTCTTTAATCCTTGAAATATAATTAGTAGGAATTTAGTAACTTCTTTTTGCAAAATTGTCTAGTAAGAACATTCATAACTAAAATAAAATGTTATGGGCTTAAAGTCAATTCCTGATGTAATCCAATAGAAATAAGAAAATACTTTGTCAATCCTCCTTTTTTCTTGAGAATATTGCACTAGCAAAATAATAATAATAATAATAATAATAATAATAACAAAAAAAATTAAAAACTGAAAAAAAATAAAAATAAATAAAATTTTATTTTTGAGTGTTTTGATTTATTTTAATTTTATTTTCTCAACTTTTTCTTTTGTATGTGTATTTCAAGATCTGAAGGTTTAGTACCTTACGATTCTGAGTTAGAACAAACCATAAGAAAAATCCAAAAAACAAAAAGAGCTTCATAATTTACAAGAAATGGCGAACACACCACAAAATAACTTTAATAATCAAATTGTTGAAAATGAATATCGTCATATACAAAGACTTTTAAGGGACTATTTCAACCCTAAAGCAAATGAAATTCACTTAAGTATACAAACACCTACTGTAGTGACTAATTCATTTAAACTTAAACATGCCATAACCAAATGGTACAAAATAATCAGTTTGGGAGAACACTATCTAAGGATCCAATCTTACATCTTGCTAGTTTTTTAGAACTGTGTGCCACATTTAGTATGATGGCGTATCAAACGACATTGTTAAACTTAAGAGTTTTTTCTTTTTCTTTAAGAGATAAAGCTAAGATGTGGTTAAATTCACTAGCACCTGCATCTATAGAACTTGGGGAGATTTAACACACTTAGCTAAGTATTTTATACCTTAAAAAATTGCTAAGCTTAGAAATGATATTACCTCATTTACTCAATATGAAGCTAAGTAAATATATGAAGCTTGAGAAAGATTTAAAAAACTCCTCAGGAAGTGTCCACATCATGCTTTACCAGACTAGTTGATTATTCAAACATTTTATAATGGGTTAGTAGGATCCCTTAGATCTATTATTGATGTTGTTGTTGGAGGTTCATTAATTTTGAAACCATTTGATGAAGCTTATGAATTAACAGAAGAGATGGCTACTAAC
The DNA here is from genome assembly GCF_001263595.1 of Phalaenopsis equestris. NCBI lineage: Eukaryota > Viridiplantae > Streptophyta > Magnoliopsida > Asparagales > Orchidaceae > Phalaenopsis > Phalaenopsis equestris. The sequence continues at coordinate 12,828 of NW_018238810.1, read as the reverse complement.
ATGGTTCAATGGTTCTTTGAAAGGGCAAATCCTAAGAAAATTGCCAGTGTTCATAATACTAATGCAATTTCAATTTGGCATCTCAAGTTGTTGCGATATCTAGGAAGTTAGAACAATTTGGAATGAACTTAACTCAAACAACTCATGTGATTGGAGAAAACTCATTAGGACATATGATTGATTCTCAATCATCATTTGAGACTTTAAATGCAATTAATAATAGACCTAATAACCCATATTCTAGCTATTATAACCCAGGTTGAAAAAACCACCCTAATTTTAATTGACATAATAATTATGGTGGTGGAAATCAACAATGGGGGGACAATCAAGCGAAGCCATGGGGAAACTGGAATAACCAGGGTAATGCTAACGTTAAACCTTCTTATCCTCCTAACTTTAATAATAACCAACAATTTAAGGAGAAGAAGTTGTCTATAGAAAAAATGGTGTTATAAATGGGGAATCAATTACAAAGTCAAATTGCGGTTATAAAAAATATTGAGAATCAACTCAGACAAATTGCTAATTCACTTAGCAATATGCCTCAGAGAATGATACACCTGAAAATTACCTAATTTTAATATACATTTAATGCTCATTTCTTGCACATTTTTGATGATATTGCACTTTGAAGAAAGGTATTTTGCATTTTTTTTGTTTCAGGTACAAGGAATGGTAATTTAGAGAAAATATGAGAAAAATGAAGCAAAGTGGAAAAAATATCTTTGGCGCCATAGCGCCAACCCTGGCACTATTGCGCCAGGCACGACAAGAAGGCGGTGCTATCACACTTTAGACTAGCACTATAATGCCAGTAACTGAAATTCTAGAAGATGCATTGAATGTGCCAAAATTTTGAAGGGGTGATTGAAGTAACCCTTAGTTATTTTCAGAGGTCTATTAAAATGACCAATTGCTGAATAAAAAGAGGAGCTCTAGAGAGGCTTTTTAATGAAATGGAAGGATTTTTAGAGTTCATTTAGTTTGTAAGAGTGTTTAATCTTTATTTTGTGTAATAAGATTTTGGAAATTTTTTGAAGAAGACTTCAGGAATTGCTTGGGGAGAAGACATAAGAAAGGTATTTTTTATTTGTGTTTGAGTTTTTGTTGTTAAGACTTGGCTTTCAATACAAATCATGTATTTTTGTTTCATCTCCATGAATTCTGAATAGTTTTATTTTCTTTCTCCTTGCATATGGGAATTAATCATGTGGGATGAGAATGGTTTAAAGATTTCTTTTTATTTTAAAAATTGTGATGGTATTTTCACTAGTTCTTAATTTAGTTTGCAAACCGTCCATTTGTAATGTTATAATCCATTGTGAAACATAATGACCTTATTGACCTCATCTTTGGTTGAGATCTAGTTTTTTTCCTCTTTAGTAGCTTAGGGTCTAGCCATTGACATTCCTGTTGACTATTCCTAAAGGACTAGAAAGGGAACCCTCACAATTAGAAATTTTAAACTCTTCTTTGCTAAACTTGAAGTTCCATATGTTGGTCTTAACCTCTAGCACTTAGCAGGTGGGGTCAATATGATGGAGCTAAGGGAAAGTCCCCATAGGATGGTCAAGCCTTAGGACAACTTGGGTTGTCTGGTATTGGTTAGGCTAGCTTACACACACTAAACATTCTTACACACCTCAAACCCTAAGACCACTTGCACTTAATTTAGTCTCCTGACTTCTTTTAGAAATCTCATATGGATGGACCCAAACCCCTAACACTTGGCTAAGAAGGTTAGGATCAACATATTGAGCACTCAAAATGAGTCCTTATATGACTTCTATTGGTTTGGCATGGTTCTTTGCTTTATTGCCCCATTCTAGCCCAAAATCACCAAAATTTGCCAAATTACCAAAATACCCCTACAACCCTAATTTTTGCCAATAATCCCAAATTTACCCAAAATACCCAAATCTTTCCAAAAGTCATTTCAAATCACTCACTACTACCTAAATTGACCAAATTCACCAAAATCACCAAATTTTCAAAATACCCCCAAATTTTTCAAAAATTACCAAAATGCCCCTTGTGACTCTAGAATTCTAAAATTCCAAAAATTCCCAAAAATTCCCAAAAATTCCAAAATCATCCCAAATATTCCAATTTAATTTTTAATCATCAATTTGACCGAAAGCCCCAATTTGCCCTTAAAGGCCCAATTTCCTCAAATTAGCCCTAGTCATGGCCCAATTTTGCCCCAATCTTGCTCAATTTCAATTTCAAATCAAAATTCAGTACCCCCAATCCCAATCTAAACAAAATTCAAGCCCAATTTGACCCAATTGTAAGCTCAATTTCACCTAAATCAAAAAGACCCAATTTTGACATATGCCTAAATCCACCAAATTAACCATACAATTCAATTCAAAATCACTTGAAATTCTTTCTAAACGTGCCCTTAAAGGCCCAATTTCCTCAAATTAGCCCTAGTCATGGCCCAATTTTGCCCCAATCTTGCTCAATTTCAATTTCAAATCAAAATTCAGTACCCCCAATCCCAATCTAAACAAAATTCAAGCCCAATTTGACCCAATTGTAAGCTCAATTTCACCTAAATCAAAAAGACCCAATTTTGACATATGCCTAAATCCACCAAATTAACCATACAATTCAATTCAAAATCACTTGAAATTCTTTCTAAACGCTTCATGACACCTTCTTATACCAAATTCAACATTCGATTAGCCCAAAATTTGACCCAAATTCAATCTGAATTTTAAAAGCCCAAGCCCACCATGTTTAATTCCAAAAGCCCAAATTCAATTAAAAGCCCACATGACAATTTCCCCTCATCATCCATTTGATCAAAATCACTCCCTAAGTCTTAAGTCCATGATCAAATCATTCCAAATGAAGCATCATGACAAACTTTGCCCAAAATACCAAATAAATTTAAAATCCTTTCTCATGCAAATTGACCAAGCCAAGGACCATGAAGCCATCTCCAAGCCACATGCAAGCCATATGAGTCATGCTCATGTCACCATGCTATCTTGGGCAAAGGATGAGCCTCTTTAGTGGTCCCCTCACACATGATTAACCACTCTCATAACTCACTTAAACAAACTATTAGCCCTTATCCACTTGGATGGGGACTTCACCATGCTAATCCCACTGAACCACCTGATTTCCCTCAGCACCCAAACCTTCCTTGGTGGATTAGCCCAACCCAAAATCATGTCTTGACACAAATTGACCCAAAATGACCCTTCCCCAATCCTATTTTAATCCAAAGTCCTTACACATGACCAACCCCAATTGATTGCACCAAACTCAAGCCCTGAGCCCCCTGACCAAATGGTGACCTGACCTTGGCAGGCCAGCCACCTTGGCTACCGGCACCATGGCCAAGGGGGAAAAATGAGCTAAAACTAAAAATTGAACCCACCTGATGTGCATAAGTCCAATTGGCCATTAGAGCCTTTCTTCCCTCCACCTAAGCATCGTATTTCACCCGCTGGCCAACCATGGTGGCCTTTCCTTCCCCCTTTATTTAAGCTCACCCTCCATGGCCAAGGGAGGAGAGCTTGAAATTCCTTAGGGATACTCTGCCAAATTGATCCCATAACTTCTTCAAGATCCGCTAAGTTCAATCCAACCATCCTCAAGTCCTCACACCCACTGCCTGAGCTCAATTTTGGAGCTCAAAATCAAGCCCGAAATAGGACATCCCTCTAGACTCCACCAAATCAAAATTAATTGCACCCACAACATCCCCTGAATGAAAGAGGAAGATCCCCCACAAAAGTCCTATCACCAGATCACCCTAGGCACCCGAGGGTGGACTTTGATCGAACCCCTAAATCAGCCTTGGTCGATTTCAAACCTAGGCATTTCATCACAACTTGAAGCTTCATCTAGGAGCTCTTTGGACTCGAGGCAAGCTTTTAGAAGCACCCAATCGAGGTCACACCTCTTGGGCAAAGGTATTGAACTCTCCCCTTAAACCGAGCTTCATTTTATTCTCCATGCTTATAGAATTGATTTTAAGGCTTGATTAACTATATGGATATGTTCTCCAAGTCAAAATGAGTTTATAGGAACAAACCACACTTAATTTGGTTAAGTATCGAGAGAGATATTAAGGTTTAAAGTTGGACGATTCTCGAGCTAGGGATTTGGGGACGATGAACGGATGTTGTCCGTTACTACTTTTATCGGACGAACGGTCGTGATGGATCCAAACGAAGGAGTGGAACATGAACCGCGAGCCGAGTCAGCGCTGAGGTGTCTTGCGGCGTCGAACCAGAAGACACCGCGTGGAAAGCTCGGAGACGCCGAGGTTGAGGTGGCGCCGCGCCACTTAAGTAGAAAAATAGGGATTTTTCTTATTTATTTAAATGCTAGAACTTAAAAAATTTATATCTTGGTATAGAAAAATCACAAAAATAAAATAAAATAACCCTCTTGCTCAGTGAATAGAGAAAAACAATGTGGAAATGGTTCATATATTATTGATGCATGTGTGTTTGTTAATTAATTAAATGGTGTTTTCCTTATTTGAATTCTCCATTTATATACACATTTCACCATGACATGATTTTTAGGGCTTTGATTCTCTCTGTCATGAGGGACTTCCCTGATTTTTCCAAGGTCAAGGGGGATCTCTAGACAAAGATCTCTATTTTTCAAGTATTTCATGTCTATTCTAGTAAAATAATTATAAAAATTAAAATGCTCATTAGAAGAATATAAAACTTGTTTTGGTAAGTTCACTGTGGTCAGAGGACCCTAGGAAAAATATAAACTTGTTTTAATTCATTAAAAATAATCCTAATTGTCGCCAACTTTAAAAAATGAAATAAAATTAATTTAAAGCAATTATAAATATAAATGACATAAAAATCATTCTCCACTATAATTTAATATCAGAGGAGCTCCCCATAGAAATTTCAAGTAAATTTGAGTTAATTTGACCACTCAAATGGATTAATCAAGTGAAATGACATTTTTGGGCATTAAAATAATTGAAATAATTAAAATACAATTTTAAAAATCACCAAATTAATTTTGGGAGCTCTTTATGACCAGAGGAGCCTAAGAAAAATAAAATTGGCATTAAAATAAATACTTCATTTTGAGCTATTTTTGAGCATTTAAAAAAATTAAAAATTAATTAAAAATCATACAAATTGCAAAGTTGTAAAAACACATTAAAATGTCACGTTTGACTTGCTGATCACTTGGAACTAATTAAAATAATTTTTTTAATTTTCTAAGTCAAGATATTAATTTTTAAAGGCTTAAAATGAAAATTTCTTTAATTTTTCACTAAAATAATTCTAATAATTAAAATATTAATAAAAAAAATATGAAATTTATTTCTGTGGGTTCTCTGGACTCAGAGAGATTTAATAAAAATATAAAACTTAATTTTCCACTTAAATAATATTTCATATTTAATTATTGCTCAAAATAAACAAATAATTTTAATAATTACATTAAACTTCTAAAATCATGAAAATTGGGGTTTAGAAAATAATAATGATAAAACTTAATTTTTACTAAAATAATAATGTTGTTTTAATTAACCCATGAGTGGGGTAACATGAAATTTTCAAGTCACTTGAGGTCAATTTAATGAATTATAGGGTGTTAACGTTTTAGGGGCAAAAAAGGGAATTTTGAAATTTAAGGCTTAATTAATATTTAGGATTAACCAAAGGGCTAAATGGGCAACAAATAATCTTAATTGATATGTTTTAATTATTGAAATATTAAAGGGATAAATGGTAGTAACAAATCTCACTTTGGTCTTATAAAAAATAAATTTGTAATTTCTCAAAATTAATCGAATTCGGAAGAATATTTAAATAAAAGGATATTAAGGTGAGGGTTTGATTTTGGAAGATCATAACATACTGATTTTAAATGATTAAGAACATAAACATTTAAAATCCTTTTTCTTAATTACAAATCTACCCATTAAGCTTTTAAGGGCTTAGTAGTGAGTCAGGCTTAATCAAAATTTTATTTAATGAGGTTTAGAAAATATTTTGTAACTAATTTAAAACCTTTTAAAACACTATAAGCCCATCTTTAAAGTCAAAGTGCTAAGTTTCTTAATTAGGCCAAATTGCCCCTAAGGGTCTTTACCTATATAACTTATAAATAAAACATCAAGTGATAATTACCCCATCCTTAGGGTTGGCTAGGACGCCAATTCATTGAGCATAAGGGTATGATAAGGACGAGTTATTAAGCAACATAATGAGCTTGAAAAAACTCAAAACTTTTCAAGGGATTGTGAGATGCCCAGAGCCCGGTCCCTGGACCTTTCTCATGCACTTTTGGATATCTTGAAGCATGGTTAAACTCATTAGGCCTTGCTTAAGAAATCATCTATACACTTAAATAAATAGGTGCCACCAAGGTATGACATAGGATCTAGTAGACAGACCTAAGGCTTGTACTTCCTAATTTTCTTACCAGCATATTTTAATATGCATGTATTTTTTTTTTTGTATATATATATATATATATATATATATATATATACACACATGATGATGGAGGTGGCGGCTGGAGGAGGAGCTTTGCTAGGGTTTCTGGGGAGATGAAGTTTTGCAGCTGCTGGTGTTTAGTGGGTGCTTTCAAGGTGGTGTGTTGAGTCCTCTACTTTCCTTGGACTTCACTTTGGTTTGGTTTCTTTTTGGCCTTTCCCGGGCTTGGAGTTTTAAAGATTTGTTACTGTTCCATTGAACTTGGTTCTCTTCTTGTCTGTTCTCTGTTTGCAAAGACAGTGCTGCTTCTAGGAGCTAAGAGGATTTCCCCACTCTTATTTGACTCTACTCCATTTTTTTCTTCATTTTGAGTCTCTGGCTTTTATGTTTGTGGTTGTTTTAAAGGATTACACCTTTAATGGCTACGCCTATTGATGTCCACTCTGATTCTCAGTTGACAAAAGCAACTTAAGCAGGTGTTGTTGGAAAGGCCACTGACATCCTTTAAGATCCCGACAAACTAATCTTCCCCAAGAATTTCATGATGCAGCTGCTGGAAAGAGATCTTGCCCTTGCATTCATCCCCTTGGTTCTAAAGAAGGGAAAACTGCTATGTATTTTTCTGCTGTAGAGATTGCCTCACTTTATGAAGAAGTCAAATTCACTTTAGTGGGGAAATTCCAATTGGGTCATCCCAAAATGGAACTTGTTAGAAACTTCTTTAATTCACTTAACTTTATTGGACAGTGGAAACTTGGCTTGATTGATGGCAGACAATTTCTTACCCAACTGTCAATGGTGGAGGACTATGTCAGGCTATTTGCTAAACAAGCAGTTGTGATTGTTGGGACAACAATGAAAATCCAAAAATGGTATAGAGACTTTGACCCAACCAAGGAATCTTCTGTAGTACCCCTATGGTTTAAGCTGCCAAGACTCCCATTACATTTCTTCAAGCTTAATGCTCTATTTAATATTGGGAGAGCCTTGGGCACACCTCTCAAGGTCGATACTCTAACTTTTAACAAAGCAAGGCCTGCACTTGCTAGAATTCAGGTATGTACCCTCCCAGAAATAAAGAGAGTTTGGATTAGATTTGAGGCTAATGGTTTTTGGCATGAAATAGTTGCTGAACAAAACCCATTTTACTGCCAACACTATAAAATTTTTGGCCATACAATTGATAGATTTTATAGGCTTCACCCCCCATCAAGAAAGACCTCTTTCAAGAACCCAAAGGATTCTGGACAGACTACTGAACAAATTCCAAGCGCCAATGCTGAAGAGATCAATCATTTGAATGAAATCAGAACTGCTAAGCAAATCAATGTTAATCCCACTGCTAGAAATAATTCCCCACAAAACTATGCTTCTACCGCCTCAGGCGATCCTTCAGGGGAGCTATCTTACTCACAATCCAAAAGCAACACTGAGGCATCCCCAAGGAGATCTATTAGAACAAAAATCAATGAAATTATTATTGTTACTCCCCCAGAGGCATCCCCAAGGAGATCTGTTAGAACAAAAATCAATGAAATTATTATTATTACTCCCTCTTCTCCTACACTTGGGGGTAAAGGAGAAAATGTGGAAAACTGCCTTCCCAAAATTGATAATGGGAAAACAATCGTGGACACTACTATTGCTGAGTTGCAACAGACACTTGAAGAAGATTGTCAAATTCAGACAGCTAGAAAGAAGAAAAAAAGGCAACTAAAGTGCAACTGCTTCAACAAGGAACAAGCTCTATGCAGACAGAAGGAAAGGCTGGGACTAAGAATGGTTCCCCCTCTAATTACTATAGAGGCAGAATTAGATCAAAATCTCAACCATCTATCCAACTCTCATCAATAAATGATTAATATTCTGTGCTCGAACATTAGGGGTATGGCCCATCCCTTTTCCCTTAAAAGAGTTTTGCATCTTAACCACAAACATAAACTTTTGTGTATTGTTATTCTTGAACCCATGGTGCACAAACACCCTAAAAGACTCATTAATAAGTTCAATGGTTTTATTCATTTTGCTAACATCAACAACAAAACATGGATCTTCAGCAGAAAAGAAATAAGATGGAACATTTTGGTGAATCACCAATAATTTGTTCATTTATCCTTTTATATTAATGGTCACAGGGGTTTTGCATCATTAGTCTTTGCAGGCTGTACTAAGGATGATAGACAGGAACTGTGGCACTGTTTTCATAAGATCAGTCAACAAATGACCTCTCTTTGGTTACTGGGGGGAATTCAACTGTATTGCCTCTTCAGTAGAAAAATCAGGTGGAAGACCCCCCAATCTAACTACTCCACTCTAACTAAAATGTCCACCTTCTGTGATAACATCAGCAGTGCTGGGCTTTTTGACATGGGTTTTAAGGGTCCTGAGTTTACCTGGAAATGGGGTCCTGACTGCGACTTTATATATGCTTGAAAATATAAGTATTTAATACTGCTGCTAAAATAATTTATTCCTCAGCAACTGTACTAAAACTTAATAACAGTTATAGATTTGATAAATATGGATGTAATAAATATTCAATAATTGTAAAGTCACACTTATCAACGCAAGTATACGTATCGCTCGAGTAATATAGGGCTCTAATGCAGTCCTAGATATCGATCCCACAGGGAGTAATATTAGAATTACGAACTAAGATTTTAGATAAATAATACTTTAATCGCAACAACGAAATTCAAATTGCTTATCTGTCACTAATAGGTAATTGAAATAAATATGTAATTTTAATAACTATTAAATAATTAATTATGCTAATGAGGTTTTTAATGTGATATTCAATATATAAGTAAGCATCCTTCTCCTTGTCAAGAAATTATAGTGAATGGATAAAGTGAATCAGTTCAATTTGTATTGTGTCAAATAGGAGCATACCTATTC
>NW_018238810.1:1185-1437 GCF_001263595.1 Phalaenopsis equestris | reverse complement strand
CATACCTCAGTATTATAGGCATTTTCATCATTCTGAAATTTTTGCAGTCCTTCTCAAAATTTCTACTTCACCTGATCTGTAACATTAGGAGCTTTCTACATATATAAATCATTAAAGAAATATGGGTAATGAAATTTTGAAATAAGTATAAAACTAAAATATTAAACAAGCACAATATTTCCTAACACAACCACAATACTACACAAAATAATTACAATTAAAATGCAAAAATAAAAATCACATTACATTACA
>NW_018238810.1:0-802 GCF_001263595.1 Phalaenopsis equestris | reverse complement strand
TAAACCTCCAATCCTTTCATTTATTAACTCTATGCTCTTCAAATACACATAAACATCTATTTCTGTAAGATCAACTCGTTCATCAAATCAGTCAGAGTAGGGGAACTAGAAGGTGGAAGGTCATAACTTGTAGAGGGGACATCTCTACTAGTAAAAGGTTCTTGACTCCTACTTTCAGTTCTCCTTTTCTCATGGGATTCATAAGTTTTCAAATTTTCTTTACTAATGCGTTTCATAGGGTGAACCCATTTCTCATCTTCCGCAGCTTCCACTCTAGAAAGTTGGAAAAGTGCATAAATAAGGCCAGGATGTCCTAGACCTGCACTTGTTTCACTCTTGCCATAGTCAATATATTATTAAAAATAATTCTCCCCACATTTGTATTTCTATTATTTTGAATACAGAAATACATAATAGCTCTATCTCTAGTGACCTCACTATGGTGATAAGTCGGTAACAGAGTAGAGGAAATAAAATAGTGCCACACTTTAGAGGTGGCATTTAACATGGAAGCAGAAAAATTTACCCGTTCTCGTTGCTTAATCTTCCACGTTCCTTTCTCATTAGTGAGAAAGTTGATCACATCATTCAGAGGGCCTTCCATAGTACTGAAGGATTCATAGTGGCAGTTGAAAGAGTTTGGGACTTCGTAAAAGGTGTTAATGCGGGCGTCATTAAATTCAACAGGAAATCCATGCACTTGAATTATTCTGTCTTCAGAATAGAATAAGTTGGCATAAAATTCCTTCACAATATTTGCAACAACCTTATTAGTGGTGTAAAAAAAGTTTTCCCACCTCCG
>NW_018238809.1:0-485 GCF_001263595.1 Phalaenopsis equestris | reverse complement strand
AAAAGACTGGAAATAAATTTAAAGTAAATGGACACCGATTAAACCCATATTTTAAGGGTAAAAGTCTAAATTTTAAAGAGATTTTAATGATCAGTCAACCTGAATAATACCTGAGTAGGTCGGGCTGACAACATTAAAGCAAGCGCTTTATGGGAGGTAACCCATAGTTATCTTTATTCTTACTGTGATCATAGTAGTTTTATTTGAAATTATCATTAGGTTGTGGTAGTATTGAACTCTACTACTCTTATTTACCCTTGAATCATCATTAAAATTGGATCCATAGAGAAAAATTGGAACGCATTCCGACCAGAGCAAAACTGTGCTATTTTTGCCTATGGCACCGATGACAGGTTTTTCCTGAGAGTCCAGGCAATTTTATTTTAAAGGCTCGCAGGCGGCGTCGACGGCCTCCTCTACTCCGCTGACGGCGAGACAGGCGAGATGGCAATTTCTAGAGTTTCAATGGACAATTTTTTGTGATT
>NW_018238808.1:3381-8954 GCF_001263595.1 Phalaenopsis equestris | reverse complement strand
CTAGAAGTAAGTTTCAGTGATTACCCCCATACAGGTAGCGACAAAGTCTATTTAATTCTTGTTGAAGGGTAATGTCCAACTGAGACGACGATCCAACCAAGTAAACGAGAACCTAAAAAGTGCCAATATCATAAAATATATTGGCAGCGACACCATAGACATCCGAACGGTAAAAAACAATACAGATTACAGGCTGTGATGCCATAGATGCCAGCTCAGTGCTCTAACACAAAATTCTACCCTTAACACAAAGCATAAAAAAACCCATCTTAAAGCTCAACATGGATAAGGCCGTAGAGGTATTTCCTTCCTCAGTAGTGACAAGCTTCAAGAAGAGTACAATACAAATTACCCCAGTTGCAAGTCTCGTCAGTTACCTGTCTAAGGCATCAATCCGACTGAGCGAATGAGGTAGGTAGTAAAATACTTGTGTCGGACCATGACATTACAAAACAATCGACGATTGTTTCATAAATATAATCAACCAATACCAACATTTATTACCAAGTAATTATCACCAAAAAATAAAATGGTAAAGGTAAAATAATAAAGAGAAGCAAAGGTATACAAAAAAATTGAGAAGCTTCATTCATTTATAAACGTAAAAAATATATCAAACTTTTCTATACAAAAGATTTCATTTACACGATATATCTTTAAAAAAGTTTTTTTTTTCAAAAAATTTTTTTAAGTTTCAAGAGCACGACTAGAGGATCCTCCATCGCCTCCAACATCCAAGTCGTCCCTCGAAGACCCGTTGTAGCTAATGTACAGGGCAACAAGCTCATTCAACAAGTTCAGACTGAATGAATCTATCGATGATCGTGATGCTTCTAGCTTGAAGCTACTCACTCAAAATCTTTTTTTGCCACAGAAGGGAAGGGAGTGCCTCAAAAAACTTCTCATCAGTCTTCATGATAACCAGCATGTCATTGCAAACTTTTTGTGTTCATCATTATATCATCTAATTTTTTTAGTTTTTCATTATATATATCTTCCTACACCCTTATTTTATGTACCACCTTAATATCTATCATTATATTTATGTAACTTTTAGTAGAATAATATGATATATCAGTAATAACACAAGAACAAATTAAAAAAATTCTAATGAAATATAGAAAAAAATTCAAATTTTTTTTTAAATTAGTTCACCAAATAATTTCTCATCTACTTTCACACTTCTCAATGTCTCTCATATATATTACACATAACATTCTGCACTGTATAATACCCTTTTATAGAATAATTAAGGGGCATTTTCATGCATTATAGATCTAATATCTATACTTTGTTTTTTGTATAAATATGCACCACTCAAATTCTTCAAATCACATCTAAAATAACATTATTTTAATTAAAAAAATAAAGTAGAATACAACTTTCCATGCATATATAAGATGACATATATATACAAATTGAAGTTTAAGTATTAGTCATGTAAACACATAAGAATGGACTGGCACGAATGATGTGATCTACAGACTATCAACACTAGCTCAGAAATCAAAACTATATAGAATCAATTCAAATGGCTGCTACATCTCATAAATTGAATTCAGATAATCAGATCAAGAGCAGTGCTTGTCACCTTTATATGCAGGTTCTTCTCATTAATTACTTCGCTAATCTTCGTGCCCTTCCTGCTCAACCATTCTTCTTGCTTTGAGAGTGAAGAAGACAAGAGATAGACAGCTTTCAACTTCTTCTTCTTCTTCTCTTTTTACTTTTTTTCCTGGTGCATTAATGGTTAAGGATAAATTCAGATATGGTAATATTTCATTATCTTTCGTCTACCATAATCTGATCATTTCATGTGCTTCTAAAATAGATTTTGGTCTTTCAAGTTGTTTATGATTGTTGGAGTTGTTGATCATAGGTGATCTTTGATAACGATTCCAATTGCCATGGCTAAACCTTTTTGTCACTGAAATCAGGTGCTTTTAATAGCCCCAACATCAACTCTACTAAAACTCCAAACTAAACCTTCCACAAGCTTCACAAGGCCACAAAACCTCTCCCTTAACCAAGATCCAATCTTTCCGCACACCTCAACCCACTCCAACACCAACCAGAGAAACCATTTGGTCTAGCTCATAACTATGATCAATTTAGGGGCTAATTGAAGTAAGGGGAAGCTATGTGGCATCAAGATCATCCTCTCTATCAAGCTCAATCGAGGCCTCACCTCTTGGGACAATGTAAGGATTTAAAATACCTAAATTGAGCCTTGATAGCCTTGATTTGGTCTTTTATGAAAGAAATGAACAATGCTTACCCACTTAAAGGTATGGGTTCGTCTCACCTACATGAAGCTAGAGGAACAAACCCCATGCGATTTGGTGGAGTGTAGAGAGAGATCTTAGGGTTAGAGCACGAACGGTTCATGGTCTCGTGTCTAGTGAGGGTGATGAATGGATATTGTTCGTTACCATAATGGATGTTGAAGATCAACCTAAACGATGGAATCGTAGAGGAGAACACATCGGATTGAAGCCGCCTCAGCGGCTTGCGTGGAGAGCGTGCTCAATGGCAAAGCGCTGCATGGGAGTTCGGATTGTACGAGGAACAACACAGCGCCTAGTGTTTAAGAAAAAAATTTGAGAATTTGTGAATTAATTAAATCCAGAAAACTAATTAAAATTCATGTCACGTGTTAACATCTTAATGACAATCAATTATGAAGAGTGTCAAGTGGCCAAAGTCGTTAAGAAATCCAGATGGTGGAGACCAGTCTCAATATTGTCATTTCCACCGTGCAAAAGGACATTCAACAAAAAGATGTTTTCAATTAAAGGAAGAATTGAGCGTCTAATATGACAAGGTCACCTAGGTCGCTATTTACAGGAACAATGTGAGGGGAACCAAAAGAGAACTGTTGGAGTTATTGAATGAGAAGTATATATCCAACTCATATTATCTGAGTAAAAGACTGGCTTATAAACTCTTAATTTTATTTTAGCAACATTTTTATATTGCTTTAAAATATCATTTCAATAAAATTTTCTTATTTTCTAACGAAAGATTTTTGTGTAGAAAATTCCCTTGAGGATGAGAAGCTATACCCCTAAAAGTCAAGCCCAAGAGACAAGACTCGACGGGAAGATACGGTATTCCTAAAAGTTAAGTCTAAGAGGCAAGACTCAAGGAGAAGCTACCATGCCTTTGGAAGACAAGCCCAAGTGGTAAGTCTTGATGGGAAGCTAGTAGTGGACAAGGTCATCACTAGAAAGATTCCATGAGAGCAAGTGGTTAACAGAGTCTCCACTCAAAGACCTCAGAAGGCTACAAACCTCAGAAGACACAGGTATATCAAAGATCTCAGAAGGCTACAAGCCTCAGAAGACACAGGTACACCCAAAGAACCTCAGAAGGCTACCAGCCTCAGAAGACACAAGTGAATAAAAATTCCTCATAAGGCTACAAGCTTCAGAAGAACTTTGCACAATTAAGATGCTACAACAATCGTGGAAACAACAAAAAAATACATTGTTATCATCTACAATTGTCACTTTAGATGAATAAAAAAACTACAAATACCAACATCTACATGTATAAGGGCTACAACAAATCAGTTCATCTTCAATTAGAGTCGTCATCGCTTTCCTAAAATTTCGGTATTTCTGATGATCGTTAAGGGGTCTCTAGATATCACCACCACATAAAGCATGAAAATTCCCCTCTCATGGCGAGGTGAGAAAACTACATCATTTCTTCATCACTTTCATAACGTGTCAGAGCAGCACGAGCATCTCCTTCGGAATATGCGACGCTCCACCACAATGGGTTGCGTGGTCGCAACGCTCCGCCGCGACGTTTCGTGGCAACTCTTCACCGCAACGTTTCGCCGCAACATTTCGCCACAACGTTTCGCCGCAACTCTTAGCTGCAACGTTTCGCAGCAACACTTCATCGTAACATTTTGCTGTAAAATTTTGTTACAACTCTTCACCGCAACACTTCGCCGCAACTCTTCATCGCAACGTTTCATAACTCTTAGCCGCGACGTTTCACCGTAACATTTTGCCACAACTTTTCGTCGCAACACTTCACCGCAACTCTTCGCCACAACACTTCACCGCAACTCTTCGCCACAACGAGAAAAAAGATCCCGTTGCTTATCTGCTACGCTAGACGGGGACGACTTTCTTCTTTTGGGAAATCCCGAATCACCTTGTAGGCAGGGATGGGGACTACACCTTTTTTCTTATCTCCTTGGTCTATTTATAGGCTGAAAAAACAACTCATATTCATGATAAAATTAATTAGTCATTGAAAAAAATAGTTATTTATTAAAAAAAAAAGAAAAAAAAACTTTTCATTTTATATTCCTTCAATTTTTGACCTTTTAAATTCTGTCTCTATGACTGAAATTAATTAAAACTAAAACAACTGATAATTAAAAGAAATTAATTTAAAAAACTCTTCACATTATGGGATTTAAAAAAAAAAAGAACATTTAAATGTTCATTTTTATTTAATTCTTGCTTCTTCAGCTCCCCTTTAAAATCTGAAGTCAGATTTGGATTCTTTTAATTAATTAAAAGCTGCTTAAGCTCTCAAAATTTAATTTAATTTAATTAATTATTAATTAATTCCTACTGCTTGGGCTCTCTTCAGCTTCCCTCTCTCCGTGACCCACTTCAAATTCCAGACTCCCGGCCAGTCGGGTCTCGCTCTGCCCGCCGGGTCACATGTGATCTGACCATCGAGTGGCGGGTCAGGTTTTGGCCTGGTAAAAAACTTTTTGTATATTAGTTTTGGTGGGATTTGAACCCCCACCACTTACAAACGGCAAAAAGCTGCATACTAACTGAGCTAGACTCAGTTTACTAGTTTATTAAGGATAAAGATTATTCTTATTTATATACCATAGCAATAAAGTATATATATTTAAAATTTTTATGCCCTCTATGAAACGTTTATGGATATTAATATTTTCGGACGAAAAAAAGAAAAATTTTTTCGCCCGAAAATATTGGGGCAACTGATACGCAACTAACAAATTTTCATTATCCGACACGAATCTCGACGCAATTTTTTAAAAAGAAACATTCAAACTTCTATTAAGAGTCATCCGGAACTCCGATTTCAGCAAACTTATAGTCAAACTGATCGGCTCAAAGAGACGGACCTAATGATACAAAATTCAGTCTAATCCGAGTCAAATCAAGCCCAAATCAAATCATCAAACCACTCTTGGAGGATTTTCGGAGGCATTTGAAAGGTCAAACGAATGTCAAATCTAACGAGTTCATAGTCGAATTGAGCGTCTCGACAAGATGAATCCAATGAGCCCAAGATTGCTCAATTTTGACATTGTTAATGCACTCAAATGTCCATCAAATGTCATCTGATCAAGGGAAGCTATCAGGACCGTCCGATCAAAATGGTTCATATTCCTGCATTAATTGCACTCAAAACACTATAAATAGAGCCTCACCCCTCACATGAGGGGAGGAGGCTTAAGATATACCTTGAGGCTTTGAGAAAGAGCTCAAGTCCAAGATCATCATCGCCATTGTCGATCGCCGTCGGCCACCACTGACCGACGACAACCAATGCCGAAATCC
>NW_018238808.1:0-2351 GCF_001263595.1 Phalaenopsis equestris | reverse complement strand
GAATTGAAGGTAACACTGTTACATTCTATAAAGAAATAACTCATGTTTCGACCACTACTGACATCGAAATTGCAGCCAAGCAAATTCCAGAGCTGGAAATTGATTATGATTTCTATACAGAGCTCTAACCTGAATCATTATACTCCAATATAATTTCTAACAAAAATGCTTTTGTTAGAAGATTCAGGTCATTATTCAACAGGTTGCAAGATAATGGATATATCGTGGAGAATCCACAGAAACATTGGATGAAGGACAAGGTCACTTGCAAAATTGATATAATCAATCCTGACCTAACTATCCAAGACAAGCCTCTAAAGCATGTGACTCCCGCTATGCAAGATTAGTTCAAACGCCATATTGACAATTTACTGGAATTGAAAGTAATTAGACCCAGTAAAAGTAGACACAGAACAATGGCGATAATCATGAACTCAGGAACTACAGTTGACCCAAAGAGAGGAAAGGAGACACGAGGAAAAGAAAGGCTCGTGTTCAATTATAGGTCTTTGAACGATAACACAAATAAAGACCAGTACTCTCTACTGGGAATCAACACGTTACTGAAACGAATCAGTAATAGCCAAATATACTCAAAGTTTGATCTAAAGAGTGGATTTCATCAGGTCACAACGCATCCAGATTCCATTGAATGGACAACATTCACAGCACCAACAGGATTATACGAATGACTAGTCATGTCATTTGGACTAAAGAACGCGCCTGCCATTTTTGAAGAAAAATGGATTTTTGCAAGAAAAATGGATTTTTGTTTTAATAACTGCTATGATTTTCTTACAGTTTACATTGATAATATAATTATCTTCAGCAAGAATGAAAGTGATCAAAAGGAACATCTAGAAAAGTTCCCAAAAGTTCCTTGCAA
Source organism: Phalaenopsis equestris (assembly GCF_001263595.1). Taxonomy (NCBI): domain Eukaryota; kingdom Viridiplantae; phylum Streptophyta; class Magnoliopsida; order Asparagales; family Orchidaceae; genus Phalaenopsis; species Phalaenopsis equestris. The sequence goes on along the minus strand of NW_018238808.1, from coordinate 1,465 downwards.
TTGTTGAATTAGAAGGGCTCGTGCTATTACCAAAAAAATGAAGATAGCCGTAAACATGATAGAATTTCTTAGAGCAGTCATTGGGAAGAAAAAGATCAAGCTCCAACCACATATAATTAGGAAAATAATAGATTTTCCTAATGAAAAGTTAAAAGAAAAACAGGGTATGAGATCTTGCTCGGAATTCTCAACTACGCTCGCAGTTACATTCTGAACCTTAGAGTTTTTCTTGGGCTCTTGTATCAGAAAACATCTCCCCACGGAGATAAAAAATTAAAGGATCATGATTGAGAGCTTATCCACAAAATAAAAGATTTAGTTCAGAAGCTTCCTGATTTATAAATTCCTCCTCCAAATGCCTTCATTGTTCTTGAAACAGATGGTTGCATGGCAGCATGGGGAGGCGTATGTAAATGGAAAATGACAAAGAACGATCTTTGATCTTCAGAGAAAGTATGTGCATATGCTAGTGGAAAATTCACAACGATCAAATCTACAATTGATGCAGAAATCTATGCTTACATGGAAAGTCTAAAATCTTTAAACATCCACTATCATGACAAATCAGAAATCATTCTTCGAACCGATTGTCAGGCCATAATCTCTTTTTACAACAAAATAACCCAAAATAAACCATCTAGGGTTTGATGACTTGCCTTCATCGATTTCATCAATGGGCTGGGGATCGATGTCCACTTTGAACATATAAATGGGAAGAACAATGCACTTACCGACTCACTTTCTCGACTGACTTTTATTTTAATTTCAGGTTACGAAGAAGGTGTTTAACGATTATTCGCAGGAACACCAGAAATTCTAAGGGAAAGAGTCCTCTCAAAGAGGATGAATATTCTGAAATCGCATCAAATAATTACCAGTGCATGCGTAAAGGAATCAAAGATCATCGGTGGAATCATAACATCCCAGGAAAACGTTATGAACTACGTCGCGAATGGATGCAACAAGCTAGGAGGAAGGAGTTCAACAGAAGCTGCCCTAGTACTTTCGATCTACTAAATATTCCGAAAGATGCCAGTGATATACACTGGGAATTATTATGGGAAATTTTTTATTTTCCCTTATTTATGGATGTGCATGATAAACTCAGAAGAGCTGCTAGAAGAATTGAATCAGATTAAGCAAATAAGATGCTTAATGAACTGCTCATTCTTCAGTGCATGTACAAAAATAAAACTGTATATTGCAAAGTTGTTTCGAAAAAGACAATGCTTGGAGCGACATCCTACCAGATGTTCAACAGATGGAGAAAAGGCTTGACAGTCTCATCAACTTCGCCACACAAGTTGTCTACCAAGGCCTGGAAAGAGGTGTAATTTCTAGGGTGAAAATTTGATAAAGTCTTTTCTCTCGTATATATGTATTTTCATCAGTATTGGAGTATGTATTTTGTATCTGGATATGTCTAGAAGTTTGTGTCATGCAGAGCTGTAGTGGGCCCGCAATA
>NW_018238807.1:0-445 GCF_001263595.1 Phalaenopsis equestris | reverse complement strand
TCAGAAGACGACGTCAATTGGCGGAGCGTTGCGTGGCATTTTGGTGCAGTCGTAGGATATATAAGGTTTTTTTTCTGATTTATCTAGATGCCAAATCTTTAAACATTCATATCTTTGCATAAAAAAATCATAAAGATAAAATAAAAACACCCTCTTGCTCAGTGAACATAGAAGAATAATGTGAATTATAAAAAAAACTATTTGTTGAGTCTCTAATTTTTAATTAGTTAAATGGTCTCTGTGATATTTTATTTATTATGAATAAATAATGTTCACCATGGCTGGAAACTTTGAGGGTTTGCTCCTCAGGACAGAGAAATGTTCCCTGATTTCCCAAGGTCAAAGAACATCTCTATGCTTGTAAATCAAATTTTCAAGCTTGGGTAGTTATTTTGGCTTAAATTAATTGAATAAATTAAATTACCACTTGAAAAATTATGAGATA
>NW_018238806.1:0-1002 GCF_001263595.1 Phalaenopsis equestris | reverse complement strand
GTCCGGGCAAAAGAAGAAACTGGAAGGAGGGAGCCGACCCAAAGGCAAGAGAAAAATGCTAGGGGAACCCAGAAACCCAAAGCAGAAAGCTGGCCAAAAGGTGAGAGGAGGTCTGGCGGGACAAAAAAACCGTAATTTGTAAGGTGGGTTAAGAAATTCGCCCACAATATGATTCAAATCTTATTCTCTAAAGAATGAAGAGATAAGCATGTTGGTTGGCTCCTTAGTATAAGGAGACTTGATATTTTTTAGTTAATAAAAAATTTTCTTTCAGCTCATTAACGTTTATTTGATTGTTTAGATGAAGTGACCCCGGGTGTTGATTTAAATGCATGTAATCATAGCTATAGGATTGAACCCTAAGGACCTAAAGAACCTTTTGGATGCATAAAATCTTAGGATTGAGCATTGGAATGATTTGATCAAGCACTTTATTCATGTGAGATGATGAATATATATCGTCCATTTTCTTGTATTTACAATGGAAGACCATGGTTAAAATAAATGGAGGACTAAAAGATCATTCAACACACTGCATCGAAGGCCAGTGTGGTAACCACAGTCATTTTGCAACGAACTAGTGGGCACATGGAGTTTAACAATGCCGTAGATTTAAGATCCACATTAAATAGGAAGATGCCCCTTTATTTGAATTAATAAATTCTAGAACAATTAAATAAGCTTTAAAGATTCATAAATAAATAATTTTAAAATACAAAAAATAGAAAATAAAATACCCTAAACTCAGTAAACCACAGAGAATTATGCAAAAAAAAAAAAAATCAAAGTAAATGAATAAGAATTAACTTTGAATTTAATTAAATTCATTAAATATTCAAAAATGTTATTAAAAAAACCAAAATATAATGAAATTTGTGGTACTTGTGGTCTCTGGCCCTGGGGTCCTCCCATAAATTTTCTGAAGTCGGAGACCAAAATTTAATTGTAAATTTTTAATTTATGAAATTAGCAATTAAAATGAAAGATAATTATAAAGGTAAA
>NW_018238805.1:0-347 GCF_001263595.1 Phalaenopsis equestris | reverse complement strand
CCTCGCATAAAGAAGGAAATTTTGAAGGATGTCAAATTTGCTAGACAGTCCCATAAGACAACTGGAGTGCCTCTACTCACATCCCCGTTTGGTTTCATTTAGGGAACAAAGTTGATACCATAGTGATTACTACTAATTATACCGCAACCAGGACCGTAGGCCGTCGACCGGTTAAGTTGAGATTGGGTCTGAAAATCTTACCCATCACCCATTTTGGAGATATTTCTACAATCCCAAAGGCAAGGACAAGACGATTTCCTGACACTGTAGCTGATCTACACCACGAGGAACATACTTTCCCTTGATATACTAATGTTTCTACTAAGACACTCTGTCTTGAGACATCA
>NW_018238804.1:0-777 GCF_001263595.1 Phalaenopsis equestris | reverse complement strand
CGAAAGATCTAATTTGGTTCTGAATTGGGAGAAATTCCAATTTATGGTTGTAGGTGGAATTGCGTTAGAGCATAAAATTTTGAAAGATGGTATGGAAGCAGACCCTACAAAAATTCAAGTTATATCTAAACTAACACCTCCTACTAATGTAAGAAAGGTTAGGAGTTTTCTTGGACATGTTGGATTTTACAGATGTTTTATTTAAGATTTTTCAAAAATTACTAAACCTCTATGCCAACCTTTAAAAAAGGATAAGAAATTTGAATTTACTGAAAGTTCTTTAAATGTCTTTCAGTTATTAAAGGAAAAATTAATCACAACTCTTATTATAATTTCACCTAAATGGGAGAAACGATTTGAACTGATGTGTGATGCTAGTGATTATGCTATTGGAGCGGTCCTTGGACAAAGGTATGAAAAGATTTTTAAAGTTATATACTACGCTAGTAAAACTCTTAATGATGCAAAAATTAACTATACTGTTACTGAAAAAGAGTTACTAGCCATTGTGTATGCTTTAGAAAAATTTAGATCTTATTTAATTTGAGCTAAATGTGTTGTGCACACTGATCACTCTGCTATTAAATATCTGATGCAAAAGAAGGATGCTAAACCAAGGTTGATTAGATGGATACTTTTGATGCAGGAATTTGATCTTGCGGTTATTGATAGAAAGGGAACTGATAATCAAATTGTTGATCATTTGTCAAGATTAGAATATCAAGAATCATCCGACACTGAAATTGAAATTACAGACAGTTTCCCTGATGAACAACT
>NW_018238803.1:0-308 GCF_001263595.1 Phalaenopsis equestris | reverse complement strand
ATGAAACCATGACACTCAATAGGATGCAATGGAGACAAAAGGGATACTTAGGGGGATAATGTTTTGTTGTTGTTGTTGTTGTTGTAGTATGAATGATGCCACAATAGTTACATTTAAATGTAACCTCCACCTTCAGGTGATTTTTCTAGCTTTGTGATATGATTTCACAACGGTTTATTTTCTTCTATATTAAAGTTAGTTGAAGCCTCACCACTTCCAGATGCATCTTCAGTTTAACTCATTTTTTCTTATACATGTAAAAAATTATTTACTATTTGAATGAGCTAAATCACAATTTGTCGAAAGAA
>NW_018238802.1:1133-5020 GCF_001263595.1 Phalaenopsis equestris | reverse complement strand
ACTTGAAACCATTTGGGAAGGTAACTTTTGTCTATCTTTGAGGCAAAACGGTGTAGAAACAGCATTTAAGATTTGTTGTCTTTCTCGTTCTTTTGCAAGATTTAGTTTAAATACTGCTGAAAATCTCCACAGATTCTGTTACCAGCAGCCTATTTGGCATTGCAATTTTTAAATTGTGCTAAGTCATGATATAGTTTTGGGCTACTTCCTTTAGGATTTATTATTTTTTGGTGAGAGGATTTCTTTAAATGTTGTGACTGATGGTAGTTACATCTCTGTTGTTTGGCACGATTTAGTTTAAATACTGCTTAAATTCTGCACAATTCTATTACCAAAACCTATTTGGCATCTGCAATTGTTAAATTGTTTTAGACCATGATAAAATTATGGGTGGTTTTCTTTAGGATTTATTATTTTTGAGCGATATTAGTTTTATGCTTCTCTTTTAGAGGCCAACATTTAGCTCCATAGAGCATTGCAGGTCTCACCATTATCTTATAAAATTTTTCTTTCAGTCGAAGCGGTACTTTTCTCTCACACAATAGGCCTGAAGCATTCCTCCACTTCAACCAACCAACTTGAATTCTACTAATAACATCCCCATCTATATCACCATTACTTTTAAACCCGAGATATCTAAAGCATTCACACCTTTTAATAATTTGATCACCCATAGTTACAATTATGTCACTAAAGCTACTACTACTAAAATTACATTCCGTGTATTCAGTTTTAGTTCTACTCAAAAGAAGGCCTTTAAACTCCAATGTAGACCTCCATTATTCAAGTTTTTCCTAAGTTTTCTCTCCCGTCTTATCCACGGGAAGATATCATCAGCAAAAAGCATACACCAAGGTATATCATCCTGTAAATGTCAAGTAAGAGCATCCATAACTAAAGCAAAACAATATGACTTAAAGTCGATCCCTTATGTAATCCATCATAAATATTAATGATTGGCGCGTTTGTGCTAGAGAAAGTGTAGTTGTAGAGCCTTATTGTTAAAATTCTGCAGATATTTGGTGATTCAGTTTTTCTAAAACCGAGAAAGATAAATTATCAAAGATGGTCTGAAATCCATCTTCAAGCAACTGATGCTACCGTTTTCTCCGAACTTGGGGCAGTAGTTGCGTGGAAAGAAATAAAGCTTCTTTTTCTCTATGATGGATTTCAGTTGTTATTTTAATGTTTTTCATTGTGGAAGTACTGTTCAATTGTCAGGACTGAAGATATGATTGCCTACTCTCTTTCTCTCTCTCTCTCTCTTTCAATCTATTTATCCATCTTATTTAAATTTTGTATTCTACTTAGATACTAATTCAAACTAAATTAAAATGTATTGGATTGCATATTCCTTTAGATTTTTAAAATCACTTATTAAAAACTTTTTGTGAAAATTATTTGATCCTAAATTCTCCATGGATTCACATCGCATGTAAAGAGTGGAAAAAAGAGGTTCCTTTATTTGTGGCGGAGAAAAAGGAAAAAAAAAGGGTCCCTACGTGGAATAACTATTCATTAGATTTACTTGCGCATGATGAGGTGATTCGTCATCCATTCTATGAGGAAATCCTCAGATTTTGTCCGCATGATGGAATTTTGTGATTCTCGCAAGAGTGATTATTTGAAGTTTGGTTTTTAGCAATCTCCGCATGATTTTATGCAACCATCAAGAATTTATTTTTCATCACAGCCTAACACAATAAAGTTTTTTCTTCCTTGTTTGAGAGGTTTAGTATTTTGTTTTTTTGTTTTGGTGTACTATGTAATATTGGAGTTTTCTGTTGGTGGAATGGTGATTGTTATTGCCATTTTTACAAATCTTCAAAGGAATTTTTTTACTTTTCTTTTCTTACACTTGCTGGCATTGAGCATGAGTCAAAAATTACATACAAGCCATCTGATACTTGGTATTTACAAATTAACCACCCTCTTTCATCCATTGTTCAAATTCTCACTCAAATATCAAAATTCGTGGTAAAACCCCAATCCATATTTCTCGTTTTATCAAATTCTCAATAGTTTGATGATGGATCGCTTAAATACATTGGATCGGTTGTTCAAAAAATCTCCTAGGTGCCTTATTTGTAAATATCAAAGTTTCGGGGGGTATGTTTGTAATTATCCATTTTATTTAAGCTTGATGTGAGAGGACTTTTAGAAATCTGCTTTTTTTGGGTGGGGCAATTATATACATACCACTTGAAACATTACTATTTACAATTCCAGCACCCAGCGCCCTTTTTCATCCAATTTTCATATTCTCACTCAAATATCAAAATTTAACTATGATTTGGTGTTTCTCTCTCTTGAAGCTGATAATTTGGGAGGATGTCAATTCCCATCTCTAAACAATCAATCTGGTTGTCCTTCCTGAAACATTTGTGAATTTGTTGCCGATATATATAAAAAATGATAGTTTGTGAGTCATAATGCACATTTTTGGACAAACATGCTTTTTATATTTTTATTTGGCTGGCTTGTAATCGTCGGTCAGACAACAGTGGTGAGGATTTTTCTGCTGCTCTATCTCATGTTGCGCCAGGAAATGCAATTATATTGACTTCTTATATGGCTGTTATTTGGATTTCTTGGAAACATAACTTGCGCTTGTGTGCTGCAGACTGTAGTTTGCTTAATTTACGATTATGAAGGTTTGAGGGGCTTGGTGATGATTTAGAGTTTGGCGATCCGGTGCACTTGGCCAATACGAGGATCTGTATGCTTTTTTGGTGACATTGTGGCATCTTTGGTTGGCAAAGAGATTCTTACGCAACCATTGCTTCCATTATCACAGTGTTTTATGTATAGTGATATGTGGAAAGCTTCTCTACATACTTAAAACTTGGATGTTTTGGCAAACCTGAGTCCATTTCTCTATTAGCAATGATGAAATATTAATGATTAGTTGTTGCTCTGGCAACTTCTGTTTTGCATTATTTTTTTGGGCCATTTGGAATCACATTTTTATTAATATTTATAATTTAAGATGTAGTTAAAACATGTTTGGCATAGAAAACAAACAAGTTGTTTCCATAAACAACCTTGTGGTACGGTCTTGATCGCTTTGCCACTGCCGTCCAAACGCATCTGTAGTAAATGTTGTAAATCAAAATTGTGAATTATTGTGAGTAAAACATTCCAATTTGTAAAACATGAACCTTTTGGCATTGCAATTTCAAAATTTTGCTAAATTGTGAAACATTGTTGGCCTATTTGTTTTCGGGTTTTATTTTTTGCGGGAGAGTAATTCTTTTTGTCAGTCAGCAGAATGATCATTTCGTTGTAGGGTATATGGATTCAAACCATGCATGTGATCTGGTTGATAGAAGGTCTACAAATGGGTATGTTTTTACTCTTGTTGGTTGGACTATATCTTGGAAATCAACAGTTCAATCCATTGTGGCATTATCTACAACTGAAGCTGAGTATATGACAGTAACTGAAGCTGCTAGAGAAGTCTTACGGCTTACTGGACTAGTAAAGGATCTGGGTGTTGAGCAATGTGGAGTTTGGTAGCATTGTGATAGAAAAATTGCCATTTATTTTGCTAACAATTGGGTGTACCATGCTAGAACTAAGCACATTGATGTGAGCTATCACAAAATTAGAGAATTGATTATTTCTGGTAAGATACTGTTGCAGAAAGTTCATACTAATGAGAATGCACCTGATATGTTGACCAAGCCAGTTACTATCAAGTTCTTGCATTTTTAAACTTTTTGAATATTTGCAGTTGCTAGACAAGCATGGTAGCCCAACCAACACCATGATATCTTTTTTCTAAAGGGCTTGATATTCGTCAAGGTGAGATTTGTTATGTATGGCTCATATACCGAATAAGAGACAGATGCCGGAGCGGAGCTGGTACATAGTATATATATATA
>NW_018238802.1:0-372 GCF_001263595.1 Phalaenopsis equestris | reverse complement strand
TTGGTGTGGGTGGGGGGGGAGGGGGCTGACGGTGGGTTGAGGAAACATTGGGTTGCTTGTGGTGACTCAGGTTGAGGCAGGTGCGACAGGCAGCAGCTGCCATAGGCATTTAAGATGGCCTGAATACTATCAGGAAACCAATGCTTTTATTTTTCTGATGAATTTCAACAATGATTTGCTCTGTTTGTTGAAACTGATAATTTAAGAGGATTCAAACCTGCATCTTTATATAAAAGAGAAAAAATTAACACGGGATTTCTTTTCTAAAAGAGTTATTAATCCATCGCTAAAGCATGTGTAAATATCAAACTTTAGGTATTTGCTATGTAAGTACGTACGAATTGTGTGATATGTATGTAAATTTCTTAATAT
>NW_018238801.1:0-1101 GCF_001263595.1 Phalaenopsis equestris | reverse complement strand
CGATCTCTCTCACTTAAAAAACGGACGTCATCATCAATTTTCTTAACCAATAGTCATCAATCAGGCATATAAGATTACAAAGATGTCCCTTACAGATTTAAGAGGCGACTTCCATCATGTAGCACTTTATCACATATAGGATTCAATTGAAGGCTCACTTAGCATAAAAAGTTTACTCCGTGTTGTATATACTTTCCTTCTTTAGGTTAAGGTATTGCTCTAATACCATTTATAACAGTCCAAACTCTCACCCATGGTAATATGGTTCGCTTCAACGTGACTGCCCCAAGATTCTATCTCATTGGTGTAACTTCATCAAAGTTCACTTCAAGTCGCACAATACTGCTTATAAATGTGATTTATGGTCGGGGAGAGAAAGAGAGAGAGTGTAGTTATAATATGTAAATTAATCATATAATGTAGAAGTAAATAAGGAAATTAAGGTAATAACTAGTTTAATAAGCCATTGAATATTTAACATTAGACTAATAGCCAAATTTTTTAATGATAAAATTAGATTTAAGTTAAATTTAAATTTTATTTAAGATGTTCATGAAATGAAAAGAAGCATTTTTCAATTTGAGTAAGAGAAATATAATTAAAAAAAGGGATGACAAAATAGTGACTATAGGAGTTGGTTTGGTGGAAATATTCTTTTATAGGACCCACTCTCATAGAACATGATGAAAGTGATGAACATTAGTTTGGGGCATTTATATAGATACCACACAATTCTTATATATTTACGTATGTAGTACCTAAACTTTCGTATTTATGTACATACCACTCAAATATTTGGCATCACATAAAAAATATAAGTGGCTATCTTTTTTAAAATTAAATATACATTTTCATGCATAGATTATTAATTTAGAAAATATTTTTAGCACCGCACGATCGAACGGTTAACCGCTGAGAGCCATGTCTTCATATACGTCAGCGCCGGGTGATGTGACATTTGACGGGTCGACCGTCTGTGATATTTTTTTTGTATTTTTAAGACAAATATATCTCTTTTTTTTAACTCCAATAAGTATTATAAAATATCCTTAGAAGGCCCATAAGGTTAGAAAAAAAATGGGTATAAAAATAATATATATA
>NW_018238800.1:0-394 GCF_001263595.1 Phalaenopsis equestris | reverse complement strand
CCATCTTTCCCTTGTTCTCTCTATCTCTGAACCTTCAGCTTCCTCTTTCTTTTATTACTATCATTATTCTCTCCGTCTCTCATTTCTCACTTACTTCCTTTCTTTTAACCTCCTTATTTGTTTCTCTATTGCTCCATAATTACCTTTTCATTTTCTCTCTCTCATCTACTCTCTTTATCTCTCCCATTCTCTCTCTTCCTCCCTCCTTCCCTTTCTATCTCGCTTGCTCCTCTTTCACTTGTTCCCATTTTTTCTCTCTCTCTGAGGTGTACTCTCACCCACTCTCTTCTCCCTCTTTATCATTATTTTCCAACCATTGTTTGGCTCTCTCTCTCTCACTATCCATTTCTCTATTTTTTTTTCTCTCTCCCTTGTCTTCTCTTTCTAACTCTCT
>NW_018238799.1:743-1983 GCF_001263595.1 Phalaenopsis equestris | reverse complement strand
AATATATGGAGATTCCACCAGAAAAGTAAGTGAAACCTGTAGCATGTTGTTTAAAAGTCAGGGCAGCGGTGTGGTGGCTAGAGCTTACTCAGCTGCAAAAAGGAGAAGGCAGAGGAGCAGTTCGCAGTTGGTTTAGAATTAAGCAACTTCTGCAAGGGCATTTTTTAATTACATATTATGAACAAATGTTATACACTCAATATAAATATTGTTCCCATGACTCCAAATCTTTTAATGCATACACTGAAGAGTTCTACTGACTCGTTGTTGGAGAATTAAATGGGTTTCACAATCAATTAATTGCCAAATACATCAACGGTTTTGAATGGACCATTGAGGATAAACTGGAATTGAATTCTATTTGGTCATTGTCAAAGTACTGAAGTTGGCATACGAGGTAGAATTGCAGCTCATTGAGGACACAAAGGGTAATTCGTCACGAAGATTGACAATTGAACATTACGGATCTGGCAATCGGATTGTTAATATGACACTGAAGCCAAACTCTACTTAATCCCAATCAACAACTTAATCCATCCCAACAAGAAGTGAGAAGGTTTATGTTAAGGGTAAAACTTTGGTTAAAGAGATATCAAGCTCCAAGTTTTCCAAATCAAAAATTTTCAATGTTTTCAACAAAGTCATAAATCGTATGAATTTCCAACACGGCAACAAGTTCAGTTCAAGATAGGAGAAGCTGATGATGAACTACAAGACAATGCTTTGGACATGGGTGAAGCAGAAATTGAAGAGTTAGTTGGAGTGGAAGGGGAGACCGTTATATGAATAATTGAAAAGTTTCTTCTAGCACATCGACAGTCCGTGGCTTCCCAACGACATGTTATATTTCGGACTAGATATACCATTAATGGTAAGATTTGTGATTTACTTGTGTTTCTTTGTGTTTCCACAATTGGCTCAAAAATGTGTTATGTGTTGTCTGGGATTTCCTGTCCCATCGAATATCTTGAAGTTTGGGGTTACAAAACCCTTGGGGAAAGGCACGGCATCAAAATCCTCCGGGTAAGGTCTACCCTTTAAAATTGATGCACCACCCTTGGACTGGGTTAAGGCATCCCGTACTTGTTCAACCATTTGCTTGAACTCTTTTTCTAGCATGGCACTTGATGGAGAACCCTTCTTCGGTTGTTCTTCTTTGTCTGTCGAAGTAGCCTCCCTCCTTTCATCTGCGATGTGTATGATTTCTGGCTGATTAATCTCTGGAGAACCCCATCTTGGG
>NW_018238799.1:0-679 GCF_001263595.1 Phalaenopsis equestris | reverse complement strand
GAGGATACCCCTACACAGCTCTTCTACGCCATTCTCTTCAGTGTGAGGTTAAGCCTCGCGCGCAGATGTGGTAGCTCTGGTTTCAATCACATGGACATCCATGAAATCTTCCTCCAAGTAGTCACTGTAATCAAAATCCTCATTGTCACTATCGACGGAAACTCCGTGTTCTCGAGCTAACTCAGAAATCTCGATCCTGAGTTTCTCAACTTTTTCCTCAATTATCGATTCCTTGATTGCTTTAAGATCTGGAGGACCATGCTGGAAATCCTCAACTTGTTCCTCCATCTCGCTGGCTATGCGACGACGTCAGATATTTCAGGCATTAGTTTTACTTCCTATTTTGCAAGCTCACAGAACGGTATCGGTGCAGCAACCTTGGGTACCCATACCCTCTTCTTCTTTGACGATGGTGCCTCAAGACGGGATGTCTTAGTAGAGAGTAGAGGCATCGGTATGTAGAGGGAAGGTATGCTCCCCGTGGTGTAGACTGGCTACAGTGTCAGATAATCGTCTTGTCTTTCTTTCCGTGATTGCAGAAATGACAGGTAAACTTCTCAGACCCATTCTTGACTTAATCGGCCGGCGACCTGCGGTCCTGGTGGTGGTATGATCAGTGGTGACTATAGCAGTATTGGCTCGGTGTCCCAAACGGAGCCAAACGGGAACACGGGTAGGT
>NW_018238798.1:0-1939 GCF_001263595.1 Phalaenopsis equestris | reverse complement strand
ATAATGTGCTAGAGATGAATCAGTACTTTTCAGATTGAGAAAATGGACAGACCCGACCTAGATCTACTAGTAATGGTAATATGTCTAATCATGTTTAATATGCTTATCTGGAATATCAGGGTAGTTGCGGATCCCAAATCCCTTGATAGACTCAAATTAATGTCCAAGATTCATAAGGTTGATATTTTTGCTATTTTGGAACCCTTGGTCGCCTCTTCGGATGATCGAATCTTGGGTAAATTCAAAAACTTCTCTTATTTTGCTAATTACTCTAACAAAATTTTGTTTTGGCGGAAGCATATTACATTTGATGTCATCACTGACACGATAGACAGTTTGTACATGCTTTCTTCTTCATGGATGTTTTCTCTGACTTTCTTACTTTTGTCTACGTCGGGACTTCTAATACCGCTAGATTTGATCTCTAGCACAAGCTTTCTGCTATGGGTACTTCTATTAATCAAAATTGGATGGTTGGAGGGGATTTCAATATGGTAATGCATGAATCTGAGAAATCAAGTGGTAGGAGATTTGACACCACATTAACTAATAAATTCAATGAGACTTTAGCTTTAGCGGGAATCTCTGATTTGAGTTTTATCGGTTCTAAATTTACTTGGAAAAGGGATAAGTTGTTTGAAAGACTTGATAGATGCCTTGTCAATCAACTGTGGATTACTTCTTATGGATTCTCACAAATTTACTTGGAATAGCACACTTCTCTTATCTTTTGATTATTTTAAAAAGTCCTCTACATACCATTTTCGTTTCTTAAATGTATGGGCCAGACATGATGACTTCTTGAGATTAATTGCGGCAAATTGGAAATGTGAGGAGGTGGGCAATGCTTGGTACACTCTTTGGAAATTACATAAGAAGGTAGCTGCGATTTTAAGGTCTTGGAATTGGGGTGTTTTTGGTGATGTACATGTTAGAGTCCAAAAGGCCGAACAAGGGTGTATATGCTTCAGGCTCTTGATGAGAACACTAATGATATCATTCAAGATTTATAGGAAGCCAATAAAGAATTGCTTAAGGTCTCTCTTTGGGAGGAGTTGCTGCAACAAAAAGTTGGGAAGACCCATTTTTCTCAAGGAGATAGAAACACTAAATATTTTCATGCTTCCATTAAACAAAGAAGAGCCAATAACACCATTGTGAGAATTAAAAATAATGAAGGGAACTGGATTACTGGGAATGACGAAATGGGGGAGAGTGTGGTTCTTATGAGTCCCAAAAGACTTCAAGCTCTATTGATGCCCTCTTTATTTGATGATGTACGTCAACATATAGTGGATCTTGATCTTTGTGATATTCCATCGACTGAGGAAATCTATTCTACTCTACTTGAGAGGGGGCTTGATGGCTTTACTTTTGCTTTCTACATTAAATGTTGGAGTATTGTTAAGAATCACGTTTTGGCGGCTATCCAGAGTTTCTTTAAAGGGGAAACACCTGGAAATTATTTCTCTGCAGCTTCAATTGTCCTCATTCCCAAAAATACTCAAAAGAGCTCTTGGGATCATTTCAGACCCATATATTTGACTTCTGTTATTTCAAAGTTGATTAGTAAGATTTTGGTCAGACGCATTCAACCTCATCTCCACAATTTAATTTCTTTGAATCAATCTACATTTATTCAGGGGAGGGGGATCGTTGATAACATAATGCTGGCACAGGAACTCATTCTTGATATTGATAAAAAATGTAGAGGGGCAACATGATTACTAAATTGAACATTCGTAAGACTTATGATTCTATCAGTTGGGAGTTTATTTTGAAAATTTTCAGGGTCGAGGGTTTTCTCAGGAGTTTTGCAAAATTATAACCTCTTGGCTTGATTGTAATAAGTATAGTATTCTCATTAATGGCCAATCTCGAGGCTTTTTTAGTATGGGCCGTGGGATTAAGCAGGGAGATCATTTATCCCCTACTATTT
>NW_018238797.1:0-385 GCF_001263595.1 Phalaenopsis equestris | reverse complement strand
ATAAAGAAGACTGCTCAGAATTCATGAGAAGAATATAATAAAAAATGAATTTCATATATAAAAATAAGTTTACAAAACCAAATAAATAAAAATACAACTTATCTCACAATCATTCCCAAAAAAATCCCTAGAATTTCTCTCCAAGCTTTTCTCTCTTTACAATCACTCCCAATTCTCTCTTAGAAATACAATGAAGAAGAAATCTCTCAGCTTCCCTCTCCTCTTACGAACCTCCTAGAAGAAAATCTCCCCTTCTCCCTCTCTCTAACTCTCACGCCACACCCCCCAAAAGCCACTTCTTCTCTTCTTTATTTATTTTAGGCTGCCCTCTTTGGAAAAGAAATCAAAACTCCCTCCAAAAGTCAACTCTTTCGAATTCAAAAGA
>NW_018238796.1:2050-4818 GCF_001263595.1 Phalaenopsis equestris | reverse complement strand
GATGTTTTTGAACTTTTGGTTTTGCATCTTTGAGTTTAGGGTCTGTTTGGGGCAGCATGTGTGTTTCAGGATAAGTTGGTTATCCTGAACGCGACCCGCAAGCCGCAGGCCGGCCGCAAGGGTCGACCTGCGGCCTGCATTTAGTATAAAAACTCAAACGTAGTTTCGAATTAGCTGATGAAACGCGCAAATCAAACAATACGGAAAACGCCGCTCGCACTTATAAGCTGTCCCAAACGGACCCTAAAGCTGTATGGGAAGTTCAGTTATGTGAGCCGATTGGAATTTCTGGGTGAGTACTTGAGGAGGATCGATATCGAGATGTCGGAATTCGTGTACGATTATGATGACGAGTTGGAGGAAAGTCCGCTGATGGATTACGGCTATAATGCGGTCGCAATCAGCGGGATTACGACGCGGCGGCGATGGACTGCGCCGTTTCCATGAACTCGTTTCGATGCATCTCCTAAGTACTGTCCCGCTATGTGTGGTGGTGCTTGTTGCCGGCCGGCCGCTTTAAGTTGGCGTTAATGACCCTTTTCTTTTGTAAATATTTAGGGTAAGAATTCATGTTAATAAATTTTTAAGTTTTTAGATCGGTACTAGAAGTAGTGTATAATTGACTATTTATATATATTATGTTCCTCCTAAAATAAAATTTAATAGCTCTAAGATTCATTTTTAATGCAATTAAAAAGATTTCGATGGTCGGCAATATAAATAACTGATTCCAATCCATGCCCTCTTAAATGTGATAGGAAATAAGTTAGAGCCCACTGAATAATGAGCCTTATCGTCACTGTAGAGAATATACATGGTCGATGCCATATATGCGTTATTGGAAGCAGATGTGATGTCGATCAACTATTGTCTTTAATTTACTTGAGATTTTTCTATGCCAGGAAATTCTTTTGTCTGAATTTTATATATTATTAGTTATTATATGATTACATTTATTATATCTATTTTTTACTATTTATTTAAAGGGACGATTACTTACGTAGTTACATATCATGTAATTCTTTTGTTTTTGTATTTCTATCATCTAAATTTTATTTTTAAAATTAATTCCTCTAAAAAAAAATTTCTTTTCAAATAAAAATTGATACTATTTTTAGTTTTTAAAAAATATGTACATAATAATTAAAATTTAAATGTTAGTGTTGCGTGCTAGAAAATTCACAATGGTAGATAAATGAATTATCGTGTTAGCATTAGCATGAATATTCAATACAAAGTGAGATAAAATGTATCAATCATTAGTGACCCAAAAAGTTTTTTTTTTTTTTTTTTATATAGAACCCAAAAAAAAAGAAATCACGGGATCTAGTTCAGTTGTAATAATATACTATAAATTTAATTACAACAAACCATTATCCCACCGACTATATAGGGTTATAAAGTTTTCTGAATTACATTATTGACGAACAGATGAATTAGTTGTAAGGAATGAGTGACAATCGATGGTGATCGGTGACGACCGGCAAGTGAGGATCGACAGTGGTTGGTGGTAGTCGATGACGGTTTGAAGTGATTCATGACAGTCTGCAATTATCGATGACGGTTAGCAATGTTCGACGGCGCAAGAGTTGTGTTGGGCTCCAACTCTTTCTCAAAGCTTCAAGCACTTTCTCATTCCTCATACTTTCTCTCATCTCTTGAGAGGGGTAAGGTTATTTATACGGTTTCGGGTGTGTAAGTATTACATGAATATGAATTATTTTGATTGGAAAATCTAAATATTTCATTTGATCAGACAGTGTTTGATGGATAATTGAGTTTCTTAGTGATGTCAAAATTTAGAGATCTTGGGCTCGTTGGATGCATTTTGTCGAGATGCTCGATTCAACTATGAACCCGATGGATTTGACATCCATTTGATTTTCCAAATGTGCTCATAAAACTTTTAATTGTGGTTTAATGACTTGACCATGCAACAATTCTTGCAAGTATTTTAGTGGCGAGAATGCTCTCTTCATATAGACGATGTCAAACTGATGTGTGTTATAAAATTTATGATGGTAGAGTAAATGATTATCGTATTAACGTTGCACAAGAATTCACCGTACACTTAGATAAAAGAAAATAACTAGCAGTGACAACTGAAATTTTTATTTATAGATAATCTGTAAAGAAAGAAAACTGCAGAGATTGACTCAGTTGTAAAAATTCACTATAAGTTGATTACAGAGACTGCTTCTCCCATAGACGGGAAAAAGCTATAAAGTTTTTTTTGAATTACAACATTGACGTGCAAATGACTTTGTTGTAACGAATGAGCAGCAATCGATGGTGATTGACAATGGCCAACAAGTGGAGGTAGACAGTGGTCAACGATGCTCGACTGTGATCGACGGTCGGCGATGGCGACAGGAATGGTTATCAAAGCTTCAATCTTTTCCTCGACCCTCAAGCTTTCCTTCTCTCATGAGAGGGGTGAGACTATTTATATAGTTTTGTGTGAAATTAATACATGAATATTAATCACTTTGATCGGACTGTCCAGATTTTCTTTGTTAAAGCGTATAATCAAAATGTAATTCTTTGTGTAAAATTATAACTCTATTTTTCCTGTCTTGAGGTTAGAGTAATGAATTTTCGTAAAACATTAATTCATTACTCTATGATTATAAATTTTCAGGCACTCAACGAATATGATAAATAATGACTAATTTAAAAATTCTACAATGTATGTTAACATCAAGTATAATTTTGAACAATTAATGTTGTAGCCGTACTTGTAAGTTGAAGACAGATTTGAGAGGCAG
>NW_018238796.1:0-1662 GCF_001263595.1 Phalaenopsis equestris | reverse complement strand
TTCATAGTCGAATCGAGCATCTCGAAAAGACGAATCCAACGAGCCCAAGATTACTCAATTCCGACATCGTTAAGGCGCTCAAATGTCCATCAAATGTCATCTGATCAAGGGAAGCTCTCCGGACCGTCCGATCAAAATGGTTCATATTCCTGCATTAATTGCACTCAAAACACTATAAATAGAGCCTCACCCCTCACATGAGGAGGGGGCTTAAGAGAGAACTTGAGGCTTTGAGAAGGAGTTCCAGTCCAAGATCATCCTCGCCATCGTTGATCGTCGTCGACCACCACCGACCGTCGACAACGACCGACGACCTCTGTCGACCACCGTCGACCACCGTTGAACACCGTCGATCACCGCTGAACTCTGTCAACTACCACAGACCGTCACCGACTGTTGTTAGCCATCGCTCACCTCCGTCAACCACCGCTTACTGGACGTCATCAGTCGACGTCATAACGTGGAAAGCTAATAACCCTTTCCCGCCTGTGGGACAAGGGGCATCTGTAATCATCATCTTATAGTGGATTTTTACAACTGGGCAAGGCCCCGTGGTTTTTCCCTTTTTACGGGTTTTCCCCGTAAAAATTTCTGGTGTGATCACAGCTTGATTCACTTTCATCTGAGTGTGTGGTTAATTTTCGTGCAACGCTAAGACGATAATCCATTACTCTACCGCCGCGAATTTTCTAGCACGCATCAGAGCTCATTCGCCGAAATGGTTGAATCAAACAAACGTGTTAAAGCAGCGGATCCGATCATTCTCACCTTGAGAGAATAATATAACATACTTATACGGGGTTAGCAATTCGAGGAAACCATCGTGATCGATCAACACAAGCTTCAAGCACTCATAGACCAAAGATGGATTTCGTATCAACAATATCTGAAATTAGCTGGCTATACATAGCATTGACATCACAATATTTTCATCAAAATACTATAAAAAAACTTTGAGTATAGGGGTAGCAATTCGAAAAACCATCGTGATCGATTAGACAAGCTTCAATGACTCATAGACCAAGGATGGATTTCGTATCGACAATATCTGAAATTAGCTGGCTATACATAGCATTGACATCACAATATTCTCATCAAAATACTATAGAAAAACTTTTGAGTAAATAAAAATACATATTACACTAATTAATTTGGAGATTTTTCTCTCTCATATATAAGGGGTGAGAAAAGAGAGAGAAAGAGGAGGGCCTTCTCCATACAAAATTGTGAATGACAACAATTGTGATCTTGGTCCAGGGCTTAGTTTCCATTCATTT
Organism: Phalaenopsis equestris; assembly: GCF_001263595.1. NCBI lineage: Eukaryota > Viridiplantae > Streptophyta > Magnoliopsida > Asparagales > Orchidaceae > Phalaenopsis > Phalaenopsis equestris. The sequence continues at coordinate 385 of NW_018238796.1, read as the reverse complement.
GAATAAATAATCAATAATGATGATGAAATACAGTAGGCATTCACTCACACTAAATCACTCAAACTTTCATACAAAGAGTTCCTCACACCAGACACTCATTGAGGCACCCACTCACATAAATGACTCTTACCCTATCTTCTTTAAACTCTCTACATCCTCCTCTTTAACTGTCCACACTCCTAAAATCACTCCTATCTCAAAAAGTTTCAAATTTTGCATTCAACAACTATCATTTTCGGGTTACCTCATCAAGTTTTTGCAGTTATGGCGCCGTGATGCTAACTTCAGTTGTGAAACTCAAATCTGGTATTGTGACGTCAGCTAACGACATTGCGGCTCAACGTTCTTGCCACCACAACTGTCTTTTTTGTATTATGATCCAAGA
>NW_018238795.1:0-838 GCF_001263595.1 Phalaenopsis equestris | reverse complement strand
TTTTTGTTCCTTTTGCTCCAATTACTCCAAATTCTCCAATTTGATTTACCTACAACCAAAAAACACAAGAAAACATACCTTTAAAGTGCAATATCATCATAAAATATAGCATGAAAAATAGTACATTTTTAGGCGTATCAAAATCTCCCAAACTTAAACATTACTTGTCCTCAAGTAATACTACATTTTAAAAATAATTTATGTAGATTAGAGTTAATGGGTCATCCATTAGAATTGTTAAAATGTTATTCTAAAAATGTGAAATTTCAAATTAGAAGAACTTCTATTGAATAAGACTAGCCCAGGGTCTAAAATATTTATCATCAAACTTAGGAATTTCTTTTCCTATCTAATTCAAAAATATATGCAGATTCTTCAAACTTCAGATCTTGCGAACTTTACTTTCTAAACTTAGGAAATCTCTTAAAAATAATTCTCACTAACATAAGTATAAAAATCAAGCTTAGGATTGTTCTAAGTTCTTTACTCTAGAAAGATTCAAGTGAAACCAATTTTTGATTAGGACATCTCCTCAAGCTTTTCCTCACTTTATTCTTTTTTTTTATTTTTTTTTCTTTTTTGCATTTTATTTTTCCTTTTCAGGATCTTTTTGATCCATTATGATTATTATTTTTTTTTTGGTATGTGAGGATTACTATATTTAGAGAAGTCCTTAAATAATTTTGAATTCCACTATGCCCCTTTAAAGTTAAAACTTATTACTTTCCTTCACTTGAAAAGATGTTTATATATATATATAATCATCATGAGTGGCGGCTGGTCTCTCTAGTGCTCTGCCAGGGTTTCGACAGAATGGATCTAGTTTCTGTTGCTGATG
>NW_018238794.1:0-867 GCF_001263595.1 Phalaenopsis equestris | reverse complement strand
TAATATAAACAATAATTTTTAAATTTTGCCCCAACTTTAACATTTTATGGTTACGTGATTAGACTTGTCGAAACGATTCTTTGTTCTTTAACAACTCGTATTCGGCTCGCTAAGCAAATGAGCCGAACATGAACACACTTTTTGAGCTCGAATAATAAACGAGCCGAACACGGGCTGAGCCTTGGTCCGCTCGTGCTCGGCTCATTTACACCCCTAGTGGCAATTGTTCTTCCTAAAATTTGTTAATTTTCAATATAAATAGTAAATTTAATTTTTTTTTAATTTAATTTAGGGAATTTAGTAATTTTTTCCTGTTCGATATACATGTTTGTGTGATACTTTTACATACAATTTGATATGATTTATTTTGACAATTAGATAATAAGTTAAAATCTTAAATTTATCAATAATCACTCCTTGTATTATCTATGTAAATTATTTTATTTTATTTAGGAAAAATATACATTGAGGCCACACAATTCTAATTACATATCTCGCATCCAAAATATGATATTTACACTTTTTAACACTAGTGTCATAAATCCATACATGAAAGATATATTTCTCTTCTGAAAAGATAATAATTATGTTACTTTTTTTATGTGGTGTTAAAGACCGAGTGTATTTTGGTATGCATGTAAATATGAATGTTTAGGTGATAGATATGTAGATATTAACACACAGAGATTTACAAGGTTCGGCAAAGATTCCTACATTCTCGGCAACAGAGCAGCGACTTCCTTTTCAATATTCAGAAAAGAGTACAAAATACAAGATTCAGCTCACCTAGGGTTACAGACATGACATATATCTAACCCTATAGTAAAATATATAATTACGTAAATTACCCATGTGACAAACCGCAGG